>NW_026943127.1:423063-588777 GCF_024139115.2 Armigeres subalbatus
CTGATGTGCTTCGTTCAGTTACGTGGCAATTAAAGAAGAAGAGCCAGTTGGCAATGGCTTCTTGTGAAGTTTCAAACGTCACGGAAGGTGATCAGAGTCAAATCACATGAGTTACCAATTGGCCACGCGACTTGAATCCGTAAACTAAATCAATTGTGAAGATTTCGACTGGAAGAAAATAAGTTGGTTCATTGGGATATTAGATAGTATAATATCCCGCTGAACGTCTTTAAATAAAATTTACCATTGGAATTGTTTGAGCATTATTCCATGAACGGTTTTAGCATTGAAGTCACAATTATGAAAATTTGGATTTGTTGCATTTAGAATTTGAAGATCAGCTCTCAACAAATTCCTTTGCTGCCCATTGACACTGGAAAGGCAAGTAGAGTAATAAAGAGTATCCAAAATTTGTTTCAACAAGAAACTCCAAGGTTTCAAGCTTTGTTTCAAACTGAAGAATATAATTTATGTTTTGATACGTCTATTAATGACATTTGAGACCCACCACAGGCGCTGTCAAGACGATCCCATTTCGGTAAATAAAATAATTTGGATATCTTTTGATGAAAAGATCAGGTTGTAAATGTTTCAGTTATAATGGCAATGTGCATTGTGAACTGATAGGAAGTTCAATAATTCATCTTCCTTACCTTCAAGAGCAGGCATTCCAATTTAAATTTTCAAAGATTATTTGGATCCATTAAAACGAAGTCAATAACATTTTTGAGTAAATTTGATACCAACCTGAACAGCTTCAGTTTTGGTATTTGCTTTAAACCAAGAGGCCGCCTGCCTGTCACTGGCGAACAAGCTCGTGTCTCTGCATCGAAGCTTAAACCAGTGTTAGGACACAATCGTTAATGCGAACTTTTTATCTTCGGTTAGACTGCAAATAAATTCTTTTTCGAGTCGCTTTAATCAAGCAGGTATCATACCACATTGTTATATTCTGCATGATTGAGTGTTTAATTTTGATAAAATATCAAGAAACAAAAGTGTGCATAAAGAATTCCTCGCCATAACAAAAGGTGGTAGAAATACTTGTTTACATCTTAGGTTGAACCATTCCACCAATTCGTTTAATTTTAGTTAAAATTTGACAGCTCGATGGTTATTTCGACGATAGTTAAAATAACCCCTGCCCGGAGACATGGTTAGTTGACAGTTCGATAGTTAAACTTTATTCGCGAGAAAATTGGCGCCAAATTCATTTCGCTCAAATAACTATTAATCTATCAAGACTCAAATGGGTCGGCTTCGGAATAAATTTAACTACGATGGGAAAATAACCATCAAACAGTCATAAACTAAAAGTTAAACGAATCGGTGGAATGGTTCACACCTTAGAACCAGCACATGTCGGTGTAGGATTAAGGTTCGCCTTCTCCCCTGATTTAACATTGCATCAATCATGTGATAATTGTTCGTCAGAAAATCAAAGTCGGAAGCAGACATACTGAGTCAGTCAGAACTATCACTCAAACAAAAAAGGTCATTCAATTCATGTGCCAACCCATGGATTTTTGCAATGGGTTGTACTCATGATAAGTATATGTGATATTGAATTATCGCCAGTTGCATTTCTATCAATGCATGGAGTTGACAAAATAGAATCTATAAGTTAACACATACTTTAAAAAGTTCATTTATGGAGTACATCGTAAGAATGATTCTTATCGCTGGATTTTGTGCTTTACTGTATTATTATTGGAATATTTGTATTTTTTTAATGAAACTACAATTGTGATAGACGACCGATAATTTATTGATAAAATGTTTTTACATCTGAGAAGGTTGTTTCATTAGGTTGCTTCATTGGAGTTTTTGAAGGACCTTTGCCGATCTTCATAGTGAGTCATGCGACGGAAGCTTAACTTTTATGCAACAAAAATGGTATACAAATTGTCTTCGTGTTAAAGGTGCCTATAGTTGTTCAGGGGACTGAAGAGAATGCTAATACGCCTACCACCATTCGTTCAATATGGTGTACAGTATTTTTGTTTTGATTCCGTTGATTTCATAATAAAACAAAGCTTCACGGTATTCACGGGCTTCTTTCGACATAAAAGTCATGCAAACACGAAGCCTCATATACCTCAATCAATTGCAAGTTTTCACCAGGAGAGATGTATGCCAACAATTGCACTAACTGCAACAGACCAATCACCCAAAACGAGCTGCTGAAATCGGTATACCACCCAGAAACTGGGTACCAAAAACGATATTGGGTAAGGCCACTGTACCACCGCGGATGACAGGCGTTTCACCCTCCGAGAGTTGTTCAATGGGCTGTACAATTCCTACATCTCCAAGTTCCGGTAGCGTACATTTAGAAGCAGCTGGATGTTGACGATGGGACGTACGCGAACGTGCGGTTGTATTTCGATATTGGCATCAGTTGTCTTGTTCCCAATGAAAACTGTTTGCCAGAGCAGGAATGCACGCTGGAGACGCTGAAGATTCCATCGATGACTCTGATTAACTTTATTTGGCGACTTGAAATAGCGGCACCTAGAATTACAAATTCTACAAATAATACTCAAACCGTACGTAGTTATGATTAGATTGAATTACTTGCAAATCAAACAAACTGTACCGCAAACGATGCAGATCCGCTAGTCAGCGACGCGCTCGAATGAAAATTTTCACGGGCGCCATTTTTACCAACTTGTCATCAACAGTGAGCATTTCTACTGGTCGTCAGTTGGTCGGTGAATGCTAGGACTTTCAATTAGTCATCTAATTCAGTAGTTTTCAAATACAAAATTATGCCGGACTATAGTTTAGCATCAAATAATTTAATGAAGGAGTCTTTTGAAAAGTGAGAAATTACACACCATTTAAGGAATCAATTTTTCTTGCGATAGGGACGTTCGACTTCAAAATATCGATATTCGATATAAGTAATCGAATCAAAGTATCGATATCACTATATTGGAATGAAAATATCGATATATCAGGAAAATCATATGATATTTCGAAATGAGAATATTAGAATATATTTATTGTATATTTTATTACTATCGAATTACCGTATTCCCTTTACAATAATATTGAAATTTTTTTTCTATTACTAATCAGAGGGGAAACGATTTTTTTTCATGGGTTTGGCTAATATGACAGTACCTCTTATTTGGCGATAAATTTATACTCAATGTCAAAATACTCATATACTTTACATAAATTGTCGTGGTATTTGTGAAAAATTTGTATATGTTTACCATTTTACAAGAGAGTGGTGTCAGCACATACTAAATTAAAGATTGCAACGAACAAAATACAAATCTAAAAAATATAGTGTTTTCACTTTATTCCGTACATGAAATATGCAGATAAATAAGTATGTTGAGAAAAACTCTGTGCTGAGCAGAAACAGTTGTTTCTGGCATTATCAAACTTTGTGCGTTTCGACTTTCTCCTCACTGCAGTCTTTATTTTCATAGACTACGAGCGTGTTAGTAAATCGGCATTCGCTTGATTTGAGGCAACAAATATTTGACACCTTAGCACCCGCCTGACTTAATCAATCTGCTTCTAAAGTGTGTCAGTCAAAATCACCGGCAGCGTTCGTCGTAGTTTTAATCGGTAGCGTTTTCGGCATGATCTTGATTTTTTGTTCGTTCGAAAAAAATCCTGAAGTTTCGACAAATTTGCTGAAAATCCACTGATTTTTTCTGTATTCTCCTCGGGTTATTCTGATTATTAACAAAAAAACAGATTAATCCACCTAGCGGTGATGATGCCTTTCTCGTGCGGTAAAAAAATAGTATTTTCGGCAGATTTTGGGCATTATTTCAGTCCATTGTCCGATCCGGCCAATTTTCAATAAGAATAATAAGCCAAGATTCAGCGTCGAATGCAACATGTTGCGAAATCGGTTTAGGTTAAGTGCATTAAAATAGCTGAACTTTTTACGCGTTTTTATGAGAAAAATTTTTGGCCATAACTCCCAAGCCCATAGTCCGATTCGACCAATTTTCAAAGGAAAAATGGGGCAGGATACTGCGTCAATGCACCTGTTGTGAGGAAATCGTCAGTGTAATGCATAAAAATGAGCTAGACTTTTTGCTTTTTGAGAAACAGTATTTGGCCATAACTCCCAAGCTTAGTCCGATTCGGCCAATTTTGATAGAAAATAATGGGGCAGAATACTGCGTCAAATGCAACCTGTTGCGAAGAAATCAGTCAAGGAAGTATAAAAAGTGGGAGACTTTTCGTGCTTTTTTATGAGAAAAAGTATTTTGGCCATAACTCCCAAGCCCATGTCCGACCGGCCACTTTGAATAGAAATAATGGGGCAGAATAGCGTCAAATGCAACCTGTTGCGAAGAAATCGTTCAAGGGAAGTACAAAAAAGTGGGCAGAACTTTTACGCGCTTTTATGAGAAAGTATTTTGGCCATAACTCCAAGCCCATCGTCCGATCGGCCAACTTTGAATAAAACAATGGGGCAGAATCTGCTCAAATGCAACCTGTTGCGAAGAAATCGTCAAGGATAAGTACAAAAAAGTGAGCGAGACTTTTTGCTCTTTTGGTGCACCACATACACACATACACACACACACACACACACACACACACGCACACACACACAGACATCCTCAATTCGTCAGCTGAGTCGATTGGTATATACACTATGGGTTTGCAGCCTTCTATAAAAGTTTGTTTTGGAGTGAACATATAGCCTTTACGTATACTTAGTATACGAGAAAGCAACTATCTTCAAATTTCCACGAAGTTTTTTTAAAATTTGGTTTCAAAGAAAATAAAATTTTCACAAAAATCCATTGGAATATTCTTAATAAAAAAAGAAAATCCTCTTCAACTTTCACAAAATATGTTCACATGAAATTTCCTAGTATTTCGGCAGAAATTATGATCGATTCTACGGGCATTCTTCAAAATTTATGCAAAAATTTCAATCAAAAAATAATCAAATTTTCAATATAAACCCGTGGAAATATTTTAGGAAATTCTCTTAATTCCTAGGGCATTTTTTAAATTTTCTTAAAATTTCCCTTTTTCAAATTCTTCTAAATTCTCATTTACAAATCCGTTCCTGATTTCTAAAGGTAATTTATCTAATTTATCATAGGAGCACGTGAAATATATAATTGATTTCGCATAAGGATCAAGGACAGCAGCATGCCAGATAGTACACAACAGGAATTATCAATGCGAAGTGTCGAGTGCCAAAAAAAACTATTTGTGATAGCGCGACCTCCACCATCCGCGCTGCTGTAAACCATGATAAAAACGCATATTATTTTTGCATTCGTATATCATGAGGCTAACAGATACTACGGTACTTTTATGCCCAGGGAAGTCGAGACAATTTCCTATCCGAAAATTACCTGAACCGGCACTGGGAATCGAACCCAACCACCCTCAGCATGGTCTTGCTTTGTGCCGCGTCTTACCGCAGCAGCTAAGGAGGCTGAAGAATATTTCTTCGTATTTTAATTGCTATTTTTGTGCTACTTTGTTTGACTCAATATATCGATATCGAAAGCAAAAACGATATGACCGATATATTGAAAACAAAATTCGATACAAAATATCGGATATCGAAACAAAATATCGATATTCCGATATATCGGAAGCTATCAGACGTCCTAGTCGACAGAACGTTATTCTCCGTTGAAGAATGGGTATGAACATCATTCATCGTCGGTAAATTTTCAGAAGTGAAATTTTGCCTGCCTGCAGCGATGCTTGCATAGGTGGACGAGTTTGAAAAATTAGAATTCGACGAACTGCTCTTACTCGGTGAGAGGTAGGAGCAAAATGTGTTCGTTGATTGTGGTGGAGTATTAATTGCTCGACCGCAAATGATTGCGGATTTGAGCGTTTGAAATATGTTTACCAGGCGAATCTGGGATCCTATTGAAATTTCCCGCCATCAATTTTGACGGGAAGTAAACATTTTTTTTGCGTGAAGGGCTTTCCCAGAAATTGGATTTATGATTGCCCCATGGTACTTTGAAATTTATTGAATCTTCTCACAGGACAGGCTTATGCGTGAAGATTCCACAAATCATGCGCATTGCATCCATGTGGACAGGTTCAGTTCATTACTTTTGGCTTACGGCACTGGGTGGGTTTAGAAATTTCCCCAGGCCTGGAAATGTTCCCATGTAACACGGATATGAGACATAATTTTTTCAATCTTTTCATATTATTTAGTGCACTTTGTTAAAAAAATACCCTCTGGAAGTACAAGAAGATTTCTTTTCTCTAAATGACTGGTGAAAATCCAAGTAATGGTGAAATTTCAATTTAATCTCATCCAGTGATTTATCATTACTGGGAGACCTTTCAAGAGACTTGAACAATCGCTCAGTTTGTCGTCGTATCTGAAGAATTTATGCGCTTCTCAGTTAAATACTGAAGAAGACGTTTGCGATCGTCAAAGATCCCGGAAAACGCGGCAGTCACCCTTCCTAGCAATCTGAAATAAAACCTTGATCCCCTGAAGGTTACTCAAAATCTCTTTCCTAAAGCCAGAAAACTCGGCAACAGATACCATAATTGGCGGAATCCTTTGCTTTTTGCATGGATCGAATCACCTGGGCTAGAGGTAGATCGATTTGCTCAATTCTTCATTAATCAAATCGAACTGATTGCTCAGCTCGATAGGAGAAGTATTTCAATGTAGAGTTAGAAGGAACATCTGAAGTCTCCAGCTTCCTTCTATTTTCCGCTTTTGGTACAAATAGCTGAAGCTATTGAAATTAAAATAGCTTCGGTGGTATTTTCCTTCCGCAAGAGAAAAGAACTACACAGCACGAAAGCACGATGCGGTCTCAAAAATAAAGGCGCTATTAACGTTTGTGCCCTCCTTAGCCGTGCGGTAAGATGTGCGGCTACAAAGCAAGGCCATGCTGAGGGTGGTGGGTTCGATTCCCAGTGCCGGTCTAGGCAATTTCGTTTTGGAAATTGTCTCGACTTCCCTGGCATACAAGTATCATCGTGTTAGCCTCATGATATACGAATGCAGAAATGGTAACAGCTGAGAAACCTCAGATTAATAACTGTGGAAGTGCTTAATGAACACTAAGCTGCGAGGCGGCATTGTCCCGTGGTGGATGTAATGCCAATGAAGAAGAAGAAGATTAACGTTTAAAATCTTACATGATTCCATGAAGGTTCTCAATTTTGAAATAGTTATTGTACACTTTGTATCCTAGCCTTACCCATGACGCAGTTTACGTTAAAAATTTGCTGTCGTCCTTCCTTTGAATTTAGTTCAAAATCTTGCCTAATTTCGTGACGGTCGCTAATTTGAAATTTTCATTTTACACTGTATTCGAGTCTTCCCTAGACGTAGTTTACGTCAAAATTAAGTGTGTAGGACAATTCTACTAGGGACATGAAACTTGCAACATGCTCGAGGAGGACATGCCGGTACTCGGATTATTTGGGAGACGGTGCTTACGACCATCCTCGGCTGTGAGGACAGTATGTGGTGCTGAGGATGACCACGAGCTCGCCCACATTAAGAACCCACTATTCAGAAGTTAGCAAAAGCTGGAAGGGTACGTTGGAGCGGACATGTTGCAAGAATGGCGGATAGCAACCTTTGCAAAGTGGTGTTCGCATCTGACCTGGCAGCAGCAGGTACATAGCACGTTTACTCATGGGTACTTTTCTTTGCTGTCTCATTCCTCTGCTAAAACCCCATTTTGGGAGAATAAGTGGATCTACTCATTTAAATTTAATTTTTCAACGGGTGAAAGAGATAACAGAGAAAAGTACCCATTAATGAGTACAACGATTTTTACCGGGTATGAAAGGCGGAAGTACCGGAACCAGGTTCAAAAGGATTTGGCGAGCGTGGGCGCAACCAGGGTGGAGAGATGAGCCTCGAACGAGTATTGTAGGCGAAAATTGTTGATTTATTGATTTGTTTAGATGTAAACTAAATAAATGAATGAATCGAAATACCTTTAGCGATAAATTGAGTAACATCATCAGAGATTCTTCAATTTTAGTTCGACGGTAGTAGAGCTAATAAACCTCGTGAAAAATGCTTGATCCATACGGCATCAGAGTAGCAACAGTGCTCGAATACTATTGAATACTGATGAATGTTCTCAATGATGCTCAGTATGTAGTGTTCTAAACTGTAAGCTCTTTCGTGTTTTCTCAATCTTCTTTCTTACTGGTTACGCTCATATTTCTCTATGAATTTTGATTTTAAACCTTTCATTCCAATAAATCCAATGATGCAGAGCGTGATGATATCGCTGCTCTCCAGTTTGCTCTACGATTTGCGATGCCGGTCGCGCGGTGTCGCGCTCGCAGCCATCACCTCAAGGCAGGAGTTGAGCATGTTTGTCTTCGATCCGGTTTCCTGGGACGGGCGGAAACTCCCCATTACCGCGCGGCGACAGAGAGCCAGGGTGGATTCTGTTTTCTCTCAACTCGTACTCGTTGGCTCGCAGCTTCTCTCAGTCGGCTTTAGTCATTCGTCGTGCAAAGTACAGTCCTTGTCAGTCGCGGGTCCGCGCACTTTGCTGAGTCAGAAGAGTTTGTGGTGCGCAGAACGTTTGCTGCCAGCAGCGCGCGCGCGACAGTTGACTTATTTACGACTGAAGGTGCCTTGAGCGTGCGAAACAAGAACGCTGATCGAAGCTTTCGCAAATTGCTGTTCTTCCAATGCAACTCCTCATATGCAGCGAATAAATTTGCGATAAAATAACGAACGAAATGTTTATACGCGTGTATATCTGGATTTCATAACGACAATTACATGGAATACAGGATTCGAACATGCTTTTCACTTTCTCGTGATATGTGTCTTTCCAGGTTCGGTGTTTGTGGTGTTCTTGTGCTGATTGTAACAAAGAGTAAGAATATTTATGCGAAAAGCTTTGTGGGGTTCAAACGAGTTATTTTCAGTTTGGTAGTGCGGTGCAGTGCATATCGCTTGGTTGGAGGTGCATTTTTGTTCATTAATTTTGTGAGTTTTCCTTACCGACCCTGTCAGCACAGCAGAGATGCCGTCGCTCATCAGAAACAGCCGATAAAAGGTGGAATAATGTGATTGGGTGTCGCGGTCTAGTAAATCATCGAAACCATCGAGGTGAAGAAGAATATTGATAGTAATCGATCACGATCGATCTGCATATTGCTTAAAGATGGTATATGCATAGCATAAGTACTTCACAGTGTTTCTGATGCGGCTGAAATTTAGTAAAATAAAATAATCTAGTGGAAATGACGCTTCGGCAGAATTTGTTCTATTATTGTCAGGGGTTTTCTATAACTGGTCATCTCAAATTTGGCTAAATATTCTTTGCATATCATAGAATATTGTATCCAAATTTCATAAAATGTCCACAAAAACCCCTGACAATGATAGAAAAACCACCAAGCCATATTCTATTTAAAATAAATTTCATATGGCGCCTTGCTGGAAGATGAGCACTATTAAATTTGAGTACAATACTTTTTGTGTCTTGCTAGATTTAAACGTTAAACGATTTGACTCATTTATTTTACAAAAAATACTTTTAAATTAATTTAATGATCTCATGTGTGTTTTCAATAGTTCTGCCAATTTAGAACATGACACTCGGGCGAACTTGAAGAACTGTTAAATATCATTACTTGATATTTGATCACCCGATTCTGGACCAATCGCTCTCAGGTTGTACGCGGCCTAGCCAAACCGACGGCCTCTTCCGCTTTCTCTAATTGAATATCTTCGCTTTACACTCTTTTGGCATACAAACAACGTATCCACTCCACCGTAGTCTGCTGTGTTGTATAAGCTTTACAATTTCAGCTCTATACAGCTGATATAATTCGTGATTTATGCGACGCAGCCAGATGCCGCTCTCTTGTTACCGCTGATTATTGTCCACCTTCTGCTCAAATCTCTGAAGCTCTCCGATCATCCTTCTTTAACGTCCATGTTTAATTGCCCTTGAACTCGGTTCGATGGCGATCTCACCTTATAATCCTTCTGATCCTCAATATTTGCGGGCGTCGCACCAAAGAACAATTCATGGATTTACATAAACTTTTCGAAAAATCTAAAATTTTAAATGCATAACTTTGATTTATTGTGAATTGAGTTCAGTTGAAACTCTATACCATTTCCATGCTTAAATGAGTTTTTTAGTTGTGTCAGTATTGCATGAAAATCGATATGGTCGGTTTTCTGCAAAACTACACAACGCCTTTCTGATACCTAGACTTGTGATGTTTTGTTCGTAGTTACAAGGAAAGCAAATTATTTCAAACGAATTCAGCTCCGGTAATTTGTTTTGTACTTGGTCCACTCATCTAGCATGCTGCCTTCCTACCTTCTTGTACCTGCAGGGTCGGAAGCGAGCACCATCTTTTGCACCCTACGCCCTACGCGGCATTTTGAAGGTTTTGCCGTGCAGTAAAGATCTGGTCCAAGATGAACAGTATACTAGGTGCTCTAATCTGCCAAGTTTGTGGAAGAAGAAGGCGGTGGTGAAATTTCATTTTCAGTGCAAAACGAAAACAAACTGGCTGCCAAACAAGCTGGCTCTCCCATTAAATCCAAGATGGCTGAATCGTGGATTTGGCAAAGTAGACACCTACCACAGAGAACAGACGTTGAGCTGCACCTCGCCATGTTGTGATAATTTTTACTGTTCACTTAAAATAACTTTGGAATGTCGCCGTTATTCCGTGCATAATCAGCGCTAGCCTCATCAAAAAATGCCACTGTGTGCTAGTGTCGTTATGCACGTGTTGTCAAAATGAGATTGTGAGTTGCAATGTCGACGTCGATGGCGTTGAGGTTCGGTGTGTTTGTTTACACATGTTTTGTAAGAATTTTTTTCCGAGCCTCCATGTCTGCTCTCTGTGCACCTACTGGTGTATTCATCTTGATCTGGTCCATTGTCGAGCGGCTGTCAACGAAGGCGGCTTGATAACTTTCCACGAACTTATTCGCTGTGGCCAACATAAATGAAATGGGAGCATTCAGGATGGTTTCGCTACAGGCAAACAGATGTAACACAGAATAAATTCCAATCGACCATGAATTCAACGGTCCTTTCAAATTCAATTAATTGCAATTTTCACATGCAGAGGTGCACGCATCGTATACCTTTGAGTTTGACTATTCACACTAGCGCCACAGAGAACAGACATGGGCTCGAACAAAATTTCTTGCAAAACATGTGAAACAAACAACCGAACCTCAACATGACATCGACATTGCAACTCACAAGCTCATTTTGACAGCATGCTGGTATGCTCTTGCATGCATAACGACACTAGCGCACAGTGGCATATTTTGATGACGCTAGCGCATTCTCACGGATAACGCGACATTCAAAGTAATTTCAAAATGAACAGTAAAACTTATCACAACATAGTGAGTGCAGCTTCAACGTCTGTTCTCTGTGCTAGCGCCTTCGGTTGACATTGTTGTACTAAACTAGATTTCGTACAGCATGCACGAGACAGTGTCAAGGTAATTGATGATGATGTTTTCAAACATTTCATGTTAGCTGCGTCTGTTTGTCTGTGGTATCGCTTTAAAGTTAAACTTCAGATTACCACTTTAATAGTGGATGGCAATAATGTTAAATATTGCCTTCTTTCCACTTTCTGTTTCCCAGAATCTGAAAATCAGTCTGTGCAGACAAGAGGCCAGCTTTTCCGGATCCATGATAGTTAGCTCAATGCCATCCCTTCTTCATTGTTCTTTAGCTGTTGGATGGCGTCCTTATCTTCCCTCAGAGAGGGCTGGTTGGTCGCCATCGTTATTAATTGACGTAGTCGCCTCTTCCGCTACCTTCACCCTTACCGCTGTACTCCAGCGTGCTCCTCGATGCACTTCCCTCTTTCGATTAAATATGACACGTTCGCCCATCAAGATGCTCTCATCATATTTGTCTTTCTCTTTGCGGGATGCGTTGAGCTCTAATTAAACTTGCGGGTTTCTTGAGAGCGCGCTTTTCCATCTCCTCGCACTCTGTTTTTCCAAGCTGCTTTTCTTCAACTGGAAAAGGCGACCGACGGCGTTGCGTCCTCCTCCTCCATAATCTGTCTGCACCTTCGTCGAACCAATCGTTCCGTCGGCTTCGTCCCACATAGACCTTGTTCTCTGCTGCGTTGTTGATGGTTTCTTTAACTGTACTGAAAAGTCCTCAAGATAGACACCATCGAGCTCACCCTCTTCTGGCAACGCTGCTTCGAGATGTTGCGCGTATGCATGGGAGACATACGGTTGCTTCCGACGCTCTAGGTCATATCAAAGGCGCCCATGGTAGCGAACATTGTTCATGATAATATTTTTGGGTGCAGTTTTACCAACACCAGATAGTGGTCAGAGTTGATGTTAGCGCCCTATATGTCTGCGACGATAATTCGGAGTAGTGCCATCATCAAAGTATCAGAACGTGGTTGATTTGTGATTTTGTTTACAGTGGTAATCTTCAGGTATATCAGTACAGAAGGCGTTGCTGGTAACAGGTGGTATGAATGGCCTTTATTGGAGGCGCCCAACAACGGTCTAAACTCCTACTCCTGGCCAACCTGAGCTTTTAAACGGCCAACACCCGATCCTCCGTCCCTGCATATCGCTCATTACTATGGAAGGGAAGATGTTCCCAGCTCGTGTGTGTTGCCGCAGCCCTGGTAGATGGTACGGTTACCCCTAAACATTCGCACCACAGAGAAACAGACGTCTCACTCAACACATGTTCCATCGTTCAGCTTTTTAACGGTGGATTCAATTTTTTGTAGGTGGTCGATCAGCCGATGACGCTTCCATCGGTTTTGTTTGTGTTTGACGTTTGCTCACTAACGCTATCTGGTTGCCGCTTGACCACACACGGGGTATTTAGCATTGGGCGATAATGTTTTCATGACGATGATTTTGATTGCATTTTGTTCGAAGTGAGACGTCTGTTTATCTGTGTTCGCACCCTTTGATCTCTTCCAACACAGCTCCTACAGCGCTACGATGCCGAATCCACGGTCCTTCAGCACATCGGCGAGTATGTGTGTGGTCCCGATGAAGATTTACAGTTCTACGATCCGAGCTTCCTATCGTTATTCCATTTTCGTCACTGTGGTCCCTTATTCCGGTCCGTATTCTCTTGCTGCTTATTCGTTACTTTGATTTTTTAATGCTGGCTGGGACGCGTCACCCTATATTTATGGAGGTTAATTCCCCCTAAAATTGCGGTGGAGCATGTTGCACAGTTTTGCTTAGAATCCCTCGCTGGCACTCAGACGATAATCAAAGAACAGACGCTGATGAAGAAGACGCTCGGTGGGTTGAGCGTCTAAGGGTGTTAGGTCCTATTTGCGGATAAATGCAGCTTTTATAGAAATTTAACAGAGCCCACTGTCAAACCCTATCAGATACTAGGCAAGCCCTACAACTCGCTGTGGCCTGAGGAGCAGTGTTGGTAAAAACTCAAATTCTTAAATCTCATCCCCAATTCAAATCAAGCGCAAAAACCTCACCGACTCATGGCTCGAAGAATCGTCTATGATTTGACTCGCGATTTGCATCATTGCGTGATTTTTGCGTGTTCTTCTTTGTTAAATTCATCGGATTAACTTTCTTTGCTTAAAATAATGGATACGTAAATATTTGACACTTTTTGGAGCGAAATCATTTTTCAACGGATGAGCAAGGATGATTCTGCGTGAAAATGAGAATACAAGCAGTCACTCGCATAAGGGCTTCGGTGAGTGAGATTTGAGCATGATTCTACCAACACTGCTGAGGAGGGGTCGTCAAGCCCTTGGACATAGTCCCTGCTGTCCCCTCTGGTAGGTTTATCTTTTGATTCGGCAGGAACTTCTATAGAAACGAAAGGCCATTTTTGAAAATTTTCACGGGTAATTATGTCATACTTTAACGGAAAATTCTTTGGAATTTACAAAGGAAGCATTTTGGAATATCAAAGAAAAAGTCATTTGAATTTCAAAAGACATTCTTAAAACTGAGGAATTCTCCGAAATTTCTGTGAAGACCTTCAAATTTCAACTGGAATTTTATGAAGTCTGGAAAACTTTGGTTAATTTCTGTAATTCCTCGGAATTTTCACGAGGAATTCTTTAAACATATAAGCGAAACTCTTCGGAATGTCCATGGGAAATTATTAGAAATGCTACGGCAATTTATTCCGGAGTTTTAATGCAATTTCTTTCATTGATGGAAAATCCTTGGCATTGCTATAGAAATTATTGAAAATTTCACGAGAAATTATTTGAATTTCCACCAAAACTCTTTGAGTTTCACAAATAAAATATTTGCAATTTTGTGAAGCTTTTATAATTTTCAGGAAAATGTTTTGAAATTTTGACTAGAAATTCAATAAAAATCTCAACTAAAATTCTTCATATCGCAAATTATTCAGAAAATTCTTTAGTAAATTGCTCAATTTGAAACAATAAAATATCTAAGGAAACCATTCTAAAATTCCATGGGAAATATTTCGAAATGTTCGTTTAAATTTAAAATTACCTCCAAAAATAAATTTAGATTTCCACTGAAAATAACTAATAACGGGAAAACTTTTGGATTTTAGAAGGAAATTCTTGGGATTTCAACAGGATATTGCATAGAATTTTTAAGAAAAGCATCGAAATTTTTACGGAAAGTTCTTTGGAGTATTATCGGGAAACTTTAAAGGTTATCAATCAGGAAATTCTACGAAATTTCCACGAAAACTTATGGAATGTTGACGGCATTCTCTGAATTCCAACTCAAAATTTTCGGAAGATCTGAAAATTGTTCGTTTTCCTACAAATTTGAACCGGCGTGGAGAATTATAGTTCAGATGCGTTACAGATTTGAGGCAATGGCGGAATCGAGTTCACAGAAATTAAATTGGCTTTGAGATTTGGTTTCAGGAGCTATGAACAAAGAATTAAATTTGATTACGTTTTAAATTGATTTTTGTATTGTTGGATTTTGTTCAGTTTGAAATTCGAATTTTAATGTAATGTTTACATACTGAAATGGATTTGAATAGCTGAATTGCTTAAAACATAATTGAACTCCATATTTTTAAAATCGCATATGATATTTTGTAAATTTTAGAAAAGTCTACGTAGACTTCAAAGGGGGTGGGGAGGGGTTTTGGAAAAGTCTACGAAAGTCTACTAGGGGGGACGGGGGGGTTTGAAAATGTGAAATTTCGGTCTACGTGGTTTGTGGACACCCCCAAATAACAAAACGATGAGATGAAGACTGCTGAAGCACCGAATTTTTCATGAAAAATGGGCAAAAACTCTGTAAAATAAATTATTGGAAGAGCTGTAGAACTATTTTCAAAGTTTTACGTATAAAAACTTCGAAAGAACTTGGAAATGTCTGTGGAATCGTGTGAACTGCTGAAATAATCCTTTGATGATCTTCGGAAGTATAACAGTAATGATTCTTTGTTTTACGAATTCGTAATATAAATGTCTTTCTTTCTATAAGTAAGCGTATGTCTGATGTTCTTACATACCAGCATAAGAAATGCAGTTCATATGTATACAAACAAATACACTAATGGTTCCCAGCATGCAGCATATCAAACTTCATGATTTGACAATGACATTTGACATTTCAATGAAGAACTTTTGGAAGCTGGAAGCCTGGCTGCCCCGGGGAATTGGTAACTTAAAGAAGGGCATTTAGCCTTTCCATTTTTATGATTCTGCAAGACAAATTTAACTTTTATTACTAGCTCGCTTCAAAATATTGCTCCTGTGATCGGTTCCCAGATCATCCGTTACTTTAATGTGTGAACGATGCGTAAATAGCATAACCCTGATTATGATGCGCAGCCTGTAACGCTGCTGATTTAGTTTACGAAAGCCGTTCTATCAGATTCACCGTGAAGTGAATGGTGGTGTATAGGATTGATCGGTGAAAAGACGATCGATCTTTTCAACTCTTCGGCCGTCGTCGTCGCGCGTTCACCATCGCTCGGAGCGCTGAAAGAGGAAAGTCACAAGGTGCCGGGAAGAAAACGACGAAAAATCTCCACGAGGAAGAAATCTGGTGCAAGGATCAGCATGAATTTAAATCGATGTTAAACACGCGCATGATTGAAAAGATCTTACCATCTTATATCCATTTCAAGTGGCCGACGGCGGCGGTTGCGGTCCGACTGAAACAGCTCTTTTGAGTTAGACTCGTGGTGCTCAAGTGTTCTAGAGTAAAAGTGTTAATTTTATTGATTACATTTTACCGCTTTGCTCCGTCGTCATTTTTCCTTAAGTCATCGGCCATTACCTTTGATTACCTACAGGAGATGGTGATCTCTTCATTCGGCGGGAGTTTGCCCCAGAGAGTTACGCACACGAGCGAGTACCTATGTGAAGATAGTGAAGATAGTGAAAAATGTACTTGCACCATTTTTCGGATGCGTGTGTTTAATGGTTCGTCATCATTGCTACTAACCTGGAGATCCCGAAAGGCAGCAAAAAGTGTGTTAATAAATAGTGTTTAAAGATCATTGAACCTGTGGGCAAGTGGTACTGCTTAAAAAAGTGTGTTGGTTGGCTCGAGAAAGCGAAAAAGTTGATGATTTTCGTAATTATCGACCCGGCTGCAATTACTGAGGTGGACCTGCACAAAAAAAACGGACAAAGAGAACGATTTGGTCAGCTCGAAGGCAATGCGTGATGATTTTTGCAATATGACCTTTCAGGTGTGGATGTAACGATTACATTATTTGAACTTCGAAAAAAGGTAACTTAGTCTTATGTATGTTCCATATATTATTTTTTTATTTAATTATGAATAAGTTCGCATTTGACTATATGCTTTTGATGGTATACAAAGCAACATGATTTTTAAGATAGTATTAAATGAATTTCGGCTCTGTAACGCTACTATGCGACGAGTGAGCCTCTAAATTAACAAATAAAAAAAAATTTCAAAGGTTTATGATGACACAATTGACTTATTTATGTTCTTTGAGTTACTAAGCATCAGTCGAGTCAAGTACGAGACACTGAAGACGGCCTTACTGTTGAGGTCGAAATACGTATCTGTCAAGATACAATTAAGTGGTGGAATTCAATGGGATTGTACAGTAAAGACATTCCACTAAAAAGCTCAAAATAATTTTCTTATCAAAATACGATTCATAGTACTGTGAATTTATAATTTATTCTTCTTCTTCTATGGCTCTACATTCCAACTGGAACTTGGCCTGCTTTTCAAATTAGTATTCTATTAGCTTTTCTATGCCCGCCATTGCATGAGTATGTATCTTGTGTGGCAAGTACAATGGATACACTATGCCCAGGGTGTCGAAAAAGTTTCCAACCCGAAAACATCCTAGACCGAACCGAGAATCGAACTCGCCATCTCCGGATTGGTTATCCTACGTCTTTGCTCGCAAGGCTACTGGAGACCCCATTTCTATCATTCTTTTATTATAATTTCTATAGACTAGAAATTATGACTTCGATCTATGACGAGTATCATACTTTTCATTTGATTAGATGATGGGACTGAAATGCTTTAGGAAACAGATTTATTCTCTATTACGGGAAGATCACCCAGTGCCGGACACATAAAACATTCAACGAAAAACTGGATTATGTTATGTTAATTATCTGGACTATGTTTACTTGTATAGGGGTCGTACACTAATTACGTAAGCACTTATGGGGGAGGGGAGTCTTCCATTTTCTTACGCTCCATATAAATAAAACATGATTCATATGGGAAAAATCTTACATGGGGGAGGGGGGCTGAAAAACCTAGAAAAATTGCTTACGTAATTAGTGTACAGCCCCATACCATATACACAAAATATTAGCATTAGCATTGAGCAATTCGCTGAAATTCGTAGGTGGTACAAGCCAAGACTATTGTACGAAAGTAGCATCACTTTCATCCGTTACCACAGATAATGATTTGGGACTAATCACTACCTCTTAGATGGAAGCGATGCACTCTACAATAGTCGAGATCTGTCCTGGCCACGTCCTTGCGAATGCTGAGGAAGGGGAAGGATGGTTAGTAGGACACCTACTTAAGGTGATTATAGAATGAAGCCCGTGGTGAATTTCAAATTCACCACACGTTTATTTACATACATTTCCAAAAGCCCAAATCTGGCGTAATAGTTTTCGTACAGTGCCGAAACACAAATTATGATTGTTCAGCATAACTAAGCAAACGATCTACCATTATTTCAGCCCCATACGCGTTATGGTTCTTTCATCTCGTGCTCTTAAAAAAATATTGGAAAAGCACGTGGTTTACAAAATGGACGATTTCTGGCTTTATTGTATAATCACCTTAAGAGAGATGCAGAGAACTCTACGACCTCTCATAGGTGCCACGGGAGGTTTTGTGTGGGAGGTTGTGGTTGGAGATTGTGTGGGAGGTTATAACGGTAGGAATCCTTTTGGTAGAACGTGAAACACAGAAAGAACTAAGATAGAAATACAAAGTAGGAAATGAACGAGCCTGGAATTGAATCCACGACCTCCTGCTTATAAGGCAGAAGCAGTAGCCACTAGACCACCGAGCTCGTCTCATACCATATACACAAAATATAATCATCAATTATTCATACTAACTATATTTGATTATTCAAGCATGTTTATCGATGATGTATTTTGATGATGAATTTTGATGAAAAATTTCACAGTTCAGGGAAGTGTCTCCAAGTATCGGACAATATCGCATCATGTTCAAATATGACCAAGTATTTTTATATTTAATTTTACGGTAACGCAGTTTTTATCTGTAGAAACGAGTTTATTCGATGCCCAACATTCTGACACAAATAATAACCCCCTGAGGAAGACACAATTCCCGTATCGAAGCGTTGTAAACTCGTTTCTACAAATAAAGACTGCGTAGCCGTAAAATTAAATATAAAAGTTACAGTTGATTCTGCATCAATAGTAATATTTTTCATTTGCTTTAATTTGTAGATGTCAAAATGTGCTAGGTAGTAGAGCTTATTATTTGACTCTCCAACTAAATTTCTTACATCATACTCCAAATTCCAACCTTTTTAATAACATCTACAATTTTTGTTTCTTCTCATTTCTATGGCTTTAGCTTTTGCTTCTTGTAGCAAGAAGAAATAAATTATTTAAAGTAAGTTTAACAAAACAGGTGTGAAGAATAACTGTTTGATCACATGAAAAATCTCACTGTCCGGACCAGAGGGACAGCTACCGGATGCAGAAATTTATTTTGCACAACAGTTGCATTATATATCTAACAAATCATAATGATTATTTGAAGTATGACTAATATTGACCATCTCCACATAATCAGAATGCATTCGATTGATTTCAATATCGTGATTCAAACCTTCTAAAGTAAGGCGAAAAATGATTTTTTTTGGCATTTTTGTTGAATTTAAAATTTTGTACAAAGTTTGCAACATGAGGATCTGATTTTCCATGCAGGTAAATGACTTTTCAATATATTTTTTTTGTGCTTCATAAGATGGTGGAGGGACCACTGCAAGTGTCGTTTTGAGAAGTGTTCGGTATTGGGAGGTGTCCGGTGCTGGGGGATCTCCCCTACATATTAAGCAGTAACGAATCATTTGCCCCCCCCTATTCTCGTATGCAACGTTTATTACACGAGCGCATTACAACCAAATTCCTTTGTAAGGGTAAGATCTGTAAATTTCTAGGATGTACAAATAATCAAGCCATTTGTTTCGACTGCGGCCGAGTTATTAACGTTGCGGGTGGAAATAATAGTAATTTGTGCGAGAAGTTGCAAAAAGATTATTTTTTTAGCACAAGTTGTGCAAGTCTCGTTGGATGAATACTAAAACGAATGATAAAAATATTGTGAAAAAAATATCAGAAAAAAGTTCCACAAAACATTTTTTGCAATAATTGTTTTTGGAGAAAAATGATCTGATTTACTTCATATGATCGTTCTTGACAAAAATCAAGTTGCTGAAGAAAACAATCAGATAATATGTTATCGAGCCGCATTATACAGCATTATGCCCAACGTTCGTTATACCCATGTTATGGACGACGACTCAAAAAGATAGCTGAACCTTTCTATGATTTTTTTTTGAAATCATATCCATCCAACTATTTTATTTATTACGCAATGCAGAGAATACACCAGAGGCGTCGCGTGGTCAATTCTTAAACCTGTGCACCGAGCGGTTTCGGTTTTCGGTTTTCAGTTGTTTGATATAGCTGTCAATGTATCAGCATTAAAATTACGAGTAAGCACGTCCCGGTGATACTTTTTTTTTAATTATATTTGTTGTAGAAAAAAAGTTAAGCTTTCAATAATGTAAATTATGACGAGTTGATAATTGTTCGTGCTTCCCGTATCAAAGTTAAATATTTTGAGAAAAAAACCTGATCTGAAATGACACATCCAATATGAACGATCCATCTTCAACCGTGTTTCCCATATGTTTCGTCTATCTGCTTCTAAGCTACATCTAATTTATCGAATTAAGCTCAAACTAAACTTAAAGTGAAAGTGGGTTTAATAGAAAAACAAACTAATCTGGGGAATCATAATGCTTTTCAATATGACATATAAGACAGCTATTCAATGAAACTATCTTTTAATTCTAATTTAAGTTATTTCGTAGAATGAGAGTCTTAAAGTCTTAAATTAATAAATAAAATTGGCGATAAAATTGAAATATATTAAGAATGATTAGACAGGTAATACACATTTGTTATTAGCATGTAATACATATCAGAAAAATGGGGTCTCTACAATGAAGCTTGTACAGATATGTTCCGTTTTTATCAACACGGTCCGTGAGTTTTAGTTGATAAAATCGGAACAGTGACAAAATCGGAATAAGCCTTTTGCCATACTGATTTGAGAAAGTTAACTCCTAGTGTGCCGCTGTAAACACGTTCAAAGCAGGCGATTTATCTATGTCTTATGATCACATAAATATTTTTAGGCATATATCTCAGCTTAGGACAATTTTTTTGTAGACATATTTCTAGATCCATTCGAGGATATGTACTCCAGAATAGTTTGGACGGCCTAGAACTTTCGAAAAAGTATTTCAACGATTTTTCAGTTATATCAGAACGCTACATAACAATGTAATCCTTCGTCCTGAAGTAATAAAGGGCAAACAAACCCGCATCTTATCACTTTTATTTCGATGAGGGGAAGTCGGTGAAAAGAATCCTCTCTTGTTAGTTACGGTCTTATTACCGTTAGTGCATAAAATATTATAAATACAACATTTAACCAAAAACTATCCCAAGTTAGTTTATTTCAAAGGCTAATTTTCTAAAAAAAAAGAATGATTGAATTTTCTTGTTGATAAAAACGGAATAATTTTGTTGACGAAATCGGAACATGACAAAATCGGAGCGTGATAAAATCGGAACGTGATAAAATCATAACATATCTGTAATCTGAACGTTACTCAATTATTAATTATTCCAAGACAAAATTTTCAAAACGACTTATCTGCTTTTGTAAACAAAGATCCAAACGACGATTTGACGAATCTGATAGCTCTCCCACGCAAACCAACACCACCAATAGGTAGGTGAAGGTTTCCGCTACCTGTTGATGGTTTTGGTTTGCATGGGAGAGCTCTCAGATTCGTCAAATCGTCGTTTGAATCTTTGTTTACAAAAGCTGATAAGTCGTTTTAAAAATTTTGTCTTGATTCTATTTTAGTTTATTTCTTAGATGAATCTTTTTTTCCGAAGGGCTGTTTTCATACCACGTGGACAGATGTCGAACATTTTTAGATGTGTACTTCCCTCCATCAGCGTACACATCTGATCATGCAATTTTTCTTTCATTTGTGTTAATTATGGACATTTTTCCTACCCCTCTACCCGCTAAGTTGTCCACATGAATAGCTTTTAGATATTGAATTTGACGAAAAAATTCATCATAAGCCATAATCCCAATCAATATGAAATATTAAAACGCTTGTGATCCAATGTGCTTATTCAAAACCGAACTTTCGGCATGTAACGCTTTGAGAGAGCAGAAAATTCATTTAATCACCGCCTCCGTTTCCTTCTTTTTCTATTTTGTTCCGATTGCGCGCTCTTCAACCAAACGCGCATGCGCTGTTTGAAGCGGTGTGGGTTACCTACTCGGTGGCCACCAAACCGATGTGCTTTTCTGCATCAGCACCAAACCGTGCACTGCAAACGATGAACGCTTTGGCTACCTATACATCGCCGATTGCGGTTGAAGCGGATGACGTACACATACAAAATAATGCGTTGTCTGCTGAAAGTGCACGTGTTGGACAACATGTGACGGAGCGTCGTTTCGGTATCGTGGAATAAAATATGACGCGCCCCCATCGTAGCATTTCGGTTGCCTCATATCACATGTCACCTGTAAAAATTCCGTGCATATTTTACGATTATGTATTTATACTCAATCGTTAAATTTGTACTAAACATATAACAAATGCACATAATCCAAGTATTTGAATAAGAATGACAAGAAATCTATTGAGAGTTTAAATGTTTGGGACAAAATTGCTACCTGTGCAGTGCACAGGTTGCACATGCGGACGCGACGCCTCTGGAATACACTATACGAAATTTTCAATTTATTCTAATTTACTTCACATGATAATTTTTGCTGCGACGGAGAAACGTTGCTAGTTGGACACTATTGTTTTTGTTTTTCAATAAATCAAGCTGTTTGAAAAATATTTTTTATTTTACAATCAATCAACAAAAACATTGTTCACAGTTACAAATTGAATCATTATTCATTTTAGCCGAGGCGCAATCCATTACTCTCATGATTGAGAAGCAGCAGCGTGTATAAAACGCTTCAAAGGTTTTAACCGCTAAAGTGTACGCAAGTAACATTGCATTTAACCACACTTATTCGAATTCAAAAGATTGAACCGAGAAAGGCTTCATCACCGCTGGGGGATAAATTTGGGTTTTTCGTTACTACCCTACTAGATCTACGTAAATAGAAGCCTTTCATGTAAAAAAAACTCAAAATCGACAAAAATGGTTTATATAACACTTATTCTGGGAACGTTTCACATTGTTATTTCTTATGACACCGCTAGTGGTGCAAAAGGCCGACTTGAAAGATCTCCATCTTGAGTGATGTCCAGCTATCCCTTTAACCTGTTGCTAGATTAGAGTTCTGTCGCCTTCTTTTATTTGTTTATTGAAGCTGTGCCACCATGATTCGCTGGGTCTGCCTCTGCTGCAATTTCCCCTGGGTTCCAGTCTAATGCTTGTTTACAGATTACGCTTCCGCCCCTACGTAAAGTGTGGTTTACCCACATCCCAGCCCCACATCCAATCTCGAATTTCTGTTGCTATCGGCCTCTGGTGACATCGACGATGGAGCTCGTTTTTTGTAATCCAGTTGTGAGCCCACTAGGCACGAATTATGTACCGTAGGCATCTGCTGGTCAACACCTGCAGCCGTTGAATATTTTCCACTGATACACACCATGTTTCGCTAGCGTATAACAGAATAGATTTCACATTAAAGTTGAAAGTTCGTATTTTGTTGCGTTCACATATTTCATAAACTTGCACTAGCAAAAGCAGTCCTTGCTTTCTTGATCCGTGCGCCTATGTCGATCTTGGTACCGTTGTCTGACGCCATTTGGCTACCAAGATATTGGAGGCTTTCAACATTCTTCACTGATCTCCCGGCTGCTGTGAAACTGGAAAGGGTTGATGTGTTTACGTCAAACAATTTGGTTTTGTTGACGTTGAAAACTAAATCTGCCGAAGAGGAGCGCTTAGCAAGGTCGTTGAGCTTACTTTGCATATCAGAGCGCCGTTGAGCTAGGAGTGTCATCAGCCAATTCGATGCCAATCAGGTGCTCCATGGTTAGAGGCTGCCATAGAAGCCTGCGATTTGGCTCACGATCAATCGCACCTACCAGAATTTCGTCGATTACGATGAGGAACAGTAGTGGTGATAAAGTACACCCTTGCCTCACACCAGCTACGACCCGGATAGTGTCGGACAAGACCCCATTGTGCAGCACTCCACACGAGAAGGCCTCGTACAGTGCCTTGACGAGGCCGATGATTTTCTCAGAAATTCCTTTGCGTCTCAAAACGCCCCACATATTCTCGTGAATGAGACGGTCGAAAGCTTTTTCGTAGTCAATGAATACCAAGTAAAGGGACTCTTGGAAATCGTTGACCTGCTCCAGAATGATACAGAGCGTTACAATATGATCCACACAATCCTGAATCCAGGCTAGGATAACTTTGCATAGAACTTTGAGAACGGTAAACAGCAACATGATTCCTCGACAGTTATGGCTTAAAGTCAGGTCACCATTTTTGGACACCTTCAATAACAAACCTTGCATCCAGTTTGGGTTGCGGTGTCCCAGATATTACGAAATACGAGAACGGTACAGTGTAGCATAGCAAGGGCATAAGAGGAACGAATCTACCACTGAAAAAAAAATCATCGTACTTAACCCCTTTTTCTCATTTTCGATGTATCACAGCCAAAAATGAATGAACTTACGCGGTTTTCGCACTGACTTTCCAAGAAATATATCATTTAACTTGACTGGTGTGTGACAGTCTGTAAATTGTTGTTGTTATTGATACACAATCAATTTTTTTGGAGTGCTGTCAAAAATTATATTTAAAAAATTCGACCTGCTGTGTGTATTCATGAACATTTTTGACATGGAATTCGGCATCGCATGCAATCTTTGAATTTAAGGAGACTTGATCCCTTTTCTATGATATCCACTGAACAAATATTTTTTCGAGCCAATCCTTCATCGAATATGTCAAATCTACACAAAAATAGCCGCCTGAGAATAAATTTTAAAAATGAGGGATCAAGTGTCCCCATATTGACGCACCAACTTGAATTTAAAATGTCCTAAATTTGGCCTAATGTTGACATTTTTACCAGTGCTGCCGTAATCTGGAAAAGTGACGTAACAGCCATTTTACAACATGCATGTTTCCCATTTTTCTGTTAAAGAGCTCGATGAGTAGTACTCGTTAACACCATTTTTGGAAAATGGCGTATACGTCACTTTTTCAGATTACGGCAGAGTGGCTTTGTGCTGTGAAATTATAGAATTTGGTCATTGTTAGGAAAAATTGTTCAAATTTTGCGTGATCACTTAAAAAATATTTAGGAGAGTCAAAAAAAAAAACAAACCTTCCTGCACAATCAATGCGGTTGTCAATTCAAAATGTTACTCACTGTTACTCTATACTAAAAAATATGCTGGAACAAAATTATTTTGGTTCTCGTTAAAACAGGGGGATCATGTCTCCCCGCCTTCCCCTACATAAACATAGTCTTTATTCAACTTGGTCCATGGCTTCACGTCACCATCCACTCAGTCTACGGAAGGTTCGTGAATCGTCTTCGACCTGATTGATCCGCCTTGCTCGTTGCCTCACCTTCTAGTGCCCGTCGGATCTTCAAAAATGGTGGAAACTAAGGTGTATTAAGAAGCAGGATAGATATAGTCGACGACGGTCAAGCTGTGGAACCGCCAACGCTGAATGAGATTGAAAAGGCTCCAAATGACCTAAAACACAGTAAAGCTGCCAAGAAGGTGAGATCCCGGTCGAGATTCTCAAATTTGGGTAAAGCGAGCAACTGCATCAATCGACCCACCTAGTTATTCATAAAATATGGAATAGGACTTTAAAGCAAGACCATTCTGGAAATGGCTGTGATAAAATGAAGTTTATTGTAGGAAAAAGGCAAAACTTGGAAACTGAGAACTCAAATCACATTATGGCGGCAAAAAACATAATAATTCAAATATCTAATATAACCGTTTATTTTTATTTGGTAAACTGTTAATTAGTCCCTACTTAACCTAGCGGTAAGACGTGCGGCTACAAAGGAAGACTATGCTGGGTTTGATTCCCGGTGCCGGTCTAGGCAATTTTCGGCTTGAAAATTGTCTTGACTTCCCTGAGCATAAAGTATCATCGACATACGAATGCAAAAATGGTTCTTAGCATCGCAGTTAATAACTGTGAAAGTGCTCATTGAACACTAAGCTACGAGGCGGCAATAACCCGGGAGGCGGATGTAATGCCAATAAAGAGAAGAGAAATCTGTCAATATGATAGGGTAGCAGCTATTACCATCGGTTTTGTAACTCAATTTAGCTTGTTAGCTAAGACAATAACAATAACTCAACCATTCTTCTTCATCCTATCTGCGAGAATGTTGCAAACTATGGTGCAAAATTCAAACAATATTGCTCCATAGTATCTACACCCAGAGCATAAAATATTCATGTTCATGAAGCAACTTCGGTCCGAAATTTGACAAACATTCGCAATATTCAAAACATAGAATGACATAGTCATGAAAATCGAATTCAGTTCTATGTGATAGGGTAAATGATGTATTTTTGACATCTGAATATATTTTGGACTTTTGGTTATATTTTGCGTGTTTTTTGATTTAGCTTTCTTTAAATAAATAAGGAATCATGTGTCTCTTTGGTCTCTTTCATAATGACATTTATAACCACATTTATGTAACAAAATAAACAAAATATATCCAACAGTCCAAAATATATTCAGATGTCCAAAATACCATCGTTACCCTACATTACTTTACTCATTTGAAACGTGTTCAGATTTCAGATAATTTATTAATTTGTAAAATTGTGCATAAATATTCAATAACTAATATTTAACTGAATATTGACTGTCCAGAGCCGACTATGAATGTGTCTGGAAGTGAACTGACAATGGGAAGAAAGGTGGACTTCACCAAAAATTTTCGATTATTTTACACTCTGTCTACACCTCACAAATCGTATTCTAACAACGTAGCCTTGTCATGAGCTCCTCTTCATCTAGCTGTTTCTCTTGGTCTAAACACCGACTGATCATTAAACACAGTCTGCTGCTTGTTGAAAAATGTCGCAATATTTACTGTCTTGTTTTAATATTTAAAAAAATATCTCCTTTTCGTCACTTTTCCGAGTTCCTAGAAACTAGTTTGTGAATTCCAATAAGTTTGTGGAAATTCTTCAAAAGAAAGAGAGAAAGAGAATAAGAAATTCCAAAAATAATTTGAAAGATTCAAATCCTAAGTAGCCGCATTTATGAACTATAAAAAAACCGTTTAATTAACAATCTATCATGAAGACTAACGTTTGATTCGTAATACTCTTTTTTCATTATTGTAATCGTATATATCGTAAGTATCAAAGAAATGATTGATCGATAATTATTGACAAATGCCGTTTAAATACAAGGGCAAAAAAGGTAGCTTCCGTTAAAGTAGATGTGGAATTCGTTTGTCATTCATCTGCCCAAAGTTGAAGGACATTTTATCAAGTTCCTGTAAAGTAGACATGTTTCCCCTATTTCATTCAGCTTCTTTCCGGCAGTAGTGGCAATGACATAAGAATTCGCAAACGCTCTGGTCATTAAGCGATTATAAAATCACCCGTCTACCTAATTCAGCAATTGTGAAGACTAGCTACTGTGCGAACCTACAGATAACTTGGTGCTAGTCGTTGCAATTATGTAAAGGCAAAAATGAGGGGCGCCAAAATTAGCCCCAAAAATGGATGGGTACTTTCTCCTCACAAATTCTCTGCAATCTAGGGGGCTGCAATTTGCATTTAGCCGTGGGTTTGGTATTACAATCATCTGCACAATTGAACCTACTGTGTGTGATTGATCGCGGAGAGCCAAAATTTGCTGACTTGGTTCAAGCCTGAACGCAAGAGGTTTGGGTCGAATGAAGGGCTGGCACTATGAACTGACTGATGCCTACAAAGTCAATTGAGTCGTAGCGAGATTGAGTTGGCGAAAAATAATGTGTAAAAAAAACCTTCAAACTTAATGATACATTTGCGGTTTGGCAGTAAAGGCGGTTTACACTGAATTTTACAAATCTCAACATAAATTACGCGAGCATCAGCAATGCTCACCGTGTATAGTCGGAATAATGCAAAAGTTGAAAATTGCTTGGACAATACATCCATCCAGGGGCACATAAGCCGTTCTGCACGGACGATGTGTTATGTTCATGGCTGCTACGAAGTGGCCCGTAACTGTGTACAATTTTTGGTGTCATGACGGCCGCGGCGGTAAGTTTTTACTAGCATCGAGCTTGAGCTTCGCGTAAAAACTTGAGCTGGCTCGAATAACTTCAGCTGTATTGGCAATTAATTCGATTAGATTTTGTTTTGGTGACACGGTTAACGGAAGTTTCCGCTTAAGTTGTAATGGTTTGAATACTGATTTACTAACGAATTTCTCCATTAAGATCAGAGCAATGAAAGTTTGCAAGCTGGTGGTACTGATTCATTAGTGTTAATCGCTTAGTTAATCCAATAATAGTAAAATGAGTAATTTCTTTCTAATAAAAATACATCATGAATTGGAAAATATAATACTTAAACATTAATTAAAACAGTCTGACTGTCGTAAAAAAAAATTCACGACGAAATTATGGAAGCCAGGGTAAGCTCTGGGGACCCCTTATTAATTGATGAAAAAAGGCCTCTAACGCACAATGGCAAAAAATTATTCATAACGTGAATAAATTCAATATCTCGGTTCGGTATGAGTCGATTGCTTTAAAATTGTGATACAAATCGTGGAACTTCCTGGGGAATCGTGCAAAGGTGGCTAATTTGACTGCACGAAGCTGCAAGACCTCGTTTTGCCCCACTGTCCATTATTAGTCATGTAATTCATTGTTTGATCGGAGTTACAAATAATCGACAAAATATGACACATTTGTCCTCAAATTTAGCTGAAAATAGTGTTATGTGAGCTCTGTCAACTTTTTATTTATTTACTAGCACGCCCGACGAACTTCGTTTTGCTTAAAATTGATTTATTCTCTGATTAGTTCTCGAGTTATGTAGAAATTTCTGGTTCATTTGTATGGGAGCCTCCCTTTTCGGAAGAGGGATGGGTTTCAAACCACCACAGAAACATATCTTCCCTTCCAATTTCTCGAGTTATGATGAAATTGGTGTTTCATTTGTAAGGGAGCCCCCCTTTCCAAAGAAGGGAGGGGTCTCGAACCATCTTAAGAACCTTCCCCGGCCGCAAAAACTTCTGCATACAAATTTTTACGCCGATTGGTCGATGTAACAACTCCCCGAATGTAACATTTCCCCGAATTTTCGCAATCGACTGTATGCGTCCGAAGAGAGCAGCGTTCAAAGATACGCTCAGGATCTTATTGGACATTATCAGCCCAATATCCTTTGGTAGTATAAGATGCTCTTGATCCTCCAAGATCTCCAAGTGATTTCCGATGAAGCTTTTGTTCTAAAATAGTCAAACAACGTGTGTATTTTTTTTTTAGTAAAATCGCAAACGGAAATTTCGATTGAAAGTATTTTGGAAAATATTTTTTCTATCTTTGAGATCAACTTATGTCCTGTATATACCTTCTTAAGAAGTATAAGGCAATGGTGGATGTGAATCTTTTTAAACAAAAATAATGCACTGGCGGATTGCACGTCATTACTCAGAATGCAATTTTCCCGAATGCAATTTCCCCGAATAACAATTCCCCGAATGTAACATTTCCCCGAATGCTTCTCGATACAATCGATGCACATCGCTTCAACGTAAGGAATTCCAACTATTTACAAAAAAGACAAATTTAAAATTATTAAATAAACAAGAATAACAACTTGTTTTAAAAAAAAAAAAAAAAACATGATTTCACTTGCGGAGGAAATATTTACAAAACAATTAAAAAATGAATAATGTTCCCCATGATTACGGTCCCAACAAATAACGACAAGCTACAAATAAGCATCTAATCTGAATTATTGTTTATTTGTGATCTTCATAGCTGAATAAAATGGATCCTGAAATATTCGACTTGACCTATTTATTTGTTTACCACCTTCATTCGAAGTCGAACTAACGTTTTAGTTTCATCACACTTCAGCACATTGGAGAAGTTTATCAATGTGCTGAACTAATGATTTTCAAAATTCTCTGTTCGACTATGATGTGATGCTCTAAAAGGGAATTGAGTTTGAATAGTAGATTAATAAGCAAGCATTAGACATTCTTCTTAATCATTGGATTTCACCTTTGTAGGATCTATCGCACAGTGGAAGAAAACATTATAGGTAATAGGTTATGTTTTTTTCCGTTTGAAAGAAAATCGCTATGGCTTGAATTGATTATATTTGGATAGAAAAATAATGATTTATTTTCAAGACATTGTTGGATTCATTGTCAAGAACACTCAGGCTTTTTATATTTTAATTCCTGATCTATAAAGGTTCTTCTTCTTCTTCTTATTGGCATTACATCCCCACACTGGGACAGAGCCGCCTCGCAGCTTAGTGTTCATTAAGCACTTCCACAGTTATTAACTGCGAGGTTTCTAAGCCAGTTTACCATTTTTGCATTCGTATATCATGAGGCTAACACGATGATACTTTTAAGCCCAGGGAAGTCGAAACAATTTCCAATCCGAAAATTGCCTAGACCGGCACCGGGAATCGAACCCAGCCACCCTCAGCATGGTCTTGCTTTGTAGCCGCGCGTCTTACCGCACGGCTAAGGAGGACCCCTCTATAAAGGTGTTGGAGATTATAACCAATAAAATTTCTGAAGCAATGAAGAAAATTTATGCAGTTGTTTTAAAGTTGTGCGGAAACGAACACAAACAAATTCATATAAAATCGACCATATTGTATGTTTGTTACAGATTCCATATGTATGTCGCAGTGGTCTTCGCCGATGGTTCCGGTTCGTACTCTCTTGTTGATTGTTCGTTGCGTGAATTTTTTTTGGCTGGCTTGCAGGGCCTGACACCAAACCCCCTAAATTTCCGGAGGACCATTCCTCCTTATTTCCGGTGGACCATGGTGCACAGTTTCACTTAGAGTCCCTCGCTGGCACTCGGACGATGATCAGCCGCCCCTGACATGGAGAACAGACGCTGTTGTGAGCCGATCCTGACATGGAGAACAGACGCTCAATAAGATTTGCACCTCCGGAGAGGAGCAAACCCCCCCCCCCCTTCCCTGTCACCATACGACCATAGTTCCCACCGGGGTTGGTTACCCGATCTTCCCTAAGGTTGCTCGTATCCCGGCCAGCACCGCGGGGAGGTAGGGATAGGAGTTGCTAGGTAAGAGGCTAAGGACCGCGAGATGGGGTCTATTTTATTCCTTCAGGTACGTGAAGTACCAATGGTACGCTTTACCCAGCATTTGCCGTGCCTCATATGTATGTACTAGTTGTTTTTCTATATGTAAATAAAATTATATATGTGTAGTTATTTACTTGCTGCATGTGTGGTATTGACAATCATATCGCAACCGGTTATTCAGAGATTCCGAGCAAGGTCGAAAATAAATCCATTAAATTTTCATAAACTCCGTTAATATCATTGGGGACGGATTTTATTTTATCGTTTTGACATTATTTTCATATATTTTTTCCCAGTGTTCGATGGTTATGACTGGCTGAACAATGGTTGAAATAAAAATCTTGTACAGTTATTAACAAACTGTAGTTTGACATATTGACTTGTTGAATAAAAGTCCAATAATGATTCATATTCAGCCATACGATTATTTATGTTATGCGTCGAGTAGGCCTTAACTTACAAATCAAGGATGGCGCGGATGACAACGTTACCGGCGGATGATCAAATGTCAGCAGTTCGAGACCCGGTTAGGAAAATTTTAAAATGATTATATGAAAATAGCAATTTATTTGATATACGTTCAATGGAGATCTTGATGATTTTACACTCAATGGGTTATTATTTTCGGAAAATTTACATGTAGCTGAATTAAGGCTAAGTAAAATGCTTATTAAAGGTTTAACAAATCAGGTAATAATGTTGTTTTTTAAAAATAAGATGTTATAGCTGTATAACTTCTCCAAAATTGTGTGAACAAAGCCTGAACAGAAGTTCCGATAAGAAATAGTACAGACATTATTTAACACAGTGCTGAATTGAATCATCACACTGATGTTAGTGTATATTTGTTGGGGTACATGTCAGGAATCTTCATCGAGAATCTTCATAATTTTGCACATTGTCTACGAACTTTCTATCAAGAACAGGCAAGTAAGAATAGTAAATATCAGATTTTTAATTGCATCTCTAGATAAACAAAGAAATTCAACAAACCTACGTAAAAATATGCGTGGATTTTTTCCAAGTAAACAATTTCCGCCACACAAGATACATATCCATGCGATTGGCGGGCATAGAAAAGCATACAATCAAAATCTGTGATCAGTGTGTGATAGCTGTGAAATGAGCACTCAGTTTACAAGTTGGTAAAGTTGCAGTTTGATTTAAGGCCATTGAAGAAGAAACCGAAAATGTTCCAAACGTTATCTCTAATACAAAGAAAGCATCACAAATCGCACTGGCGTAGATGTTCTTCACATGATCAAGGACCAAGTCGCAAGTATTAGACGATATCCAGTGGGTACAGTATTGATGCAGAAAATATTGCTATGTTGTATGGATGGATTTGGTAGCCACGTGATATACGATTGCAAAAATGATTTGGTTTAGAAACCTCGCACTTAATAACTGTGCTAGTGTCAGAGGCGGCAATGTCCGAGTAACGGAAGTAATGGTCAACTCAACTGTTAATTTTTGATATTTACAAGTTCGAATAAACAAGTGTGTCAACTGTGAGTGCGCCAACAATTTCAGGGAGGAACAAATTGATGTATTCAACAAAGACAGATTGATCTGGAGAAAGAAAAGGGTGAAGCGCCATATCACGCAATCAAATCCGATGAAAGTGAAGTGAGCGATAAAATAAAGAGTCTACAGTATCGTATCGTTTGTTATTCGGAGCGGTTCAACGGCAGAAGGTGAAGTGGACGCACTGGAAGAGTAGACGATTTAAGAAATAAAAACGGCCACAAAAGATCGATGATAAACCGAAAAGAATTGTACTGAAGAAGAAGGTGATGATTATGATTGAATGTCATGCGAAGGATTGACGTACAATGGAGTGATAATCAGGGCAGTCCGATGAGTCCGATTAGCGCACGGAGTAGGGGCTGGATTGTTAAATGAAATTGCGACTACGAAACTAATTTGAATAAGTTAACCCGAGTAGGAACGGGTTCATCCCGTCAGCGTGACTCGGTGGCGCTCGATACGTGTGGCATCAAACTGGAAAGTGAAGGGATAATGAATTTCAGTTTTCAATAAGGGCGGTACCAATGGGTAAATTTACATTAATTGATATGCCTATATCTCAATCTTTCGGGAAACATTTAACTCTTTATAATCCAAACTGACGAACGATGATGACTCAGCGAAAAAAGCCAAATTTGATCCATTTATTCCCGTGCATTGTGATCATTGTCTTATTATATTTTCTTAAGAATAAAAACAAATCATAGTTGAGGGACGATGTGAAGTAGTATAGTTTATAAAATGCTATTATGTAAAAAGTAAAAAGAGATAATTTAGCCTAGAATGTAACCGCATGTAACATTGGCTCATCAAGCAAGTTAATCAACACTACAAATATAATTCATAGTTTTGTAAAGTGTGAGTGATATTTATCACTGCTTCTTATAAAAAAGTGTATCAAGCTTATTTTAGTCACATTACGCTAGATTCATGCAATTCGTCAATAAACGCATGAAAGCGGCGTGAAAAATAATTTTGACACGTTTTTTAGCAGATACTTAAGCATTGTAATTAGAGGGTCTTGTTCGGGAAATCCCGGGACAAAAATCCCGGGATATCCCGGGATGTAATACATCCCGGATCCCGGGATTTTTCATGCAAATCCGGGGATTTCCCGAAAATAAAAAAATACATGATAACAGAAATATTTAAGATAAATTATTGTATGTATGTTTTGCATAATTGCACCGATTCTAGTTTGTTAGCCCATCGGCTTTTATTTTCCCGCATGTCTTATGCACACCCATACATATAAACATACACAAACAAGCAATTACAGATATCTTCGCAATTCGTCAACAGAGAGATGAGTAACAATATAGGTCTCCTAGCCTTCTGACTATTTTGTTTTTGGATTTGGAGCGAACATACAGCTGATGAAAATAAGGAATCAGCTTTCCAGATTTCACAATAATCGAAGCGCCATCCGATGTGCGATCAACTGCGGCTACGAAATTGTGTTCAATGTCACAACTCGTTAACAGCTGTTCCACGGATTGCTTTATCTTCTCCCCCGAAACGATCCGTAAAGCCGAAGTTGTCCCAAGTTGTCGCACCTCGCTATTAATGACGTTCTTCATCGAAGTCCCCCAAGTCCAAGACGATTATGTCGGAATAAAAATGTTCAGATAATGATGACGACGATTGTTTCAACGACATCAATGGTAATTAAAAATCAGATGACGAACTCAATTCGTTCTCATTTGGTAATATCTGAACTTATATTATATTGATTTTCTTAACCAATTGTTGAATTTAATTCAGATTATATAAAACCGATTTTGGAGAAACTTTCAAACGAATCCGAAACATTGTTCGAATTCCAGAGGAAGGATGAAAACCGGTTTAGGGAACAACTTCAACTCGTTCAGGATGTTCTGAAAACTAGTGAACTGTGAAATCGCTCCATAAGAATAAAAGTACGTACATAATCAAAAATTATCTGGATCTGGTTCAATCGATATTCGACGCTCCCCAGCCTGTTGGGGTGATATCGGAGGCGCTGAAGGGTCGTGACGTAATGTTGTTGACTAGACTTTTTGCTATCTGAACTGAATAGACAGCAAAACCCTTTCACTTCGAATTTGCACGATGCAATTCTAAAACGAGTAGATGAGCGTCGAGACATCAAGAGATGAGATGGCTTCAAAATAAAGAAAGGTAATTTTCGAATTCTGCTGGGCTTTCGATCGCTTCCCGTCACCAGCTGATTAAGTTTGTTTAAGTTCCGATCCACACATCATTTTCTGAATCTGACGGGAACAAGGCTTCATCTCCATAGAAGAGTTGTAAGCTATGGACCAAAAACAGAGAAATGCGTCGTAGCTTGAATAATTTCATCAATAAGGAGCATGCTCTGTTTGAAGTAACTGATGAACTAGTATCGAGTCTGGAGAAGGTTTTCATGGCATTGAAGTCCATTAAAACCACTTCGATTGATATACCCAACCAGCGACTGTTAGATTTTCATACACTTTTGTATAGAACTTACCAAAACCTGTAGAAGAACTGGGCATATGCAACATTGTTAGATTCTTATACAATATAAGATTACAAACAAAAATTGTAAGAAAAGCTTGCGAAATTGTAAGGTTCATATAATATTTATAAAAGAATCTAGCGTTTTCGCCCAGTTGCCCAGTTCTTATACAGGTTTTGGTAGGATCTTATACAGAATTGTTTGAAAATCTACCAATCACCGGTTGAGCGAGCGGGTGTTCTCTGATTTTAATTCTGAAATAACTAATAAGAATTATTTATTGTCGGATTCAAGCATCAACGCCTTAACATTTATTAAACCGTATTACAAGCAGCCCGGTGGCATCCCGATCTCACACAGTAGGTTTGTTTTACAGTTTTGTATCCTAAAGAGAATCATATGTGATGTTAGTAAACAAAACACATGCTATCATGAATTTTACACTGAGATGTTGCAAATATGCAAAAACAAAAAAAAACATGGCTGCAAAAACATGGCGTCGTGCCACCCACCGGATTGCAAGCGAGTAGACAAGGGGCGAGTCGTTAGTAAATTGATCTGATACATATTTTACCATTCTTAAAAATGTAATAAATATATGAAATTGAAATTTGCAAGTATTTTTATTTTTATCCCGGGATCCCAGGATATCCCGGGATAACGAAAAATTTAATCCCGGATCCCGGGATTTTTTATAGTCCGGGAAACAAGACCCTCTAATTGTAATTGCTTACCTTACGGTTTTTACAAACGTCGTAGGTGAATAATGCACCAACCTTTCATAGGATGAACAAACATTTACTAATAGAGCAAAGATTAACAAAAAATTGCCGAACATAAAGTTCATTTCGCTCGAGACTTTTAATGGCTTAAATAAGAGATTGTGTACAATTATTGTTGTTTTTGACTACTTGGCGTAAAACCCAAAAAATAAGCAAGCCGTCTGGTGGTATCATTTTGGTTAGAACTTCTTCCTTGGTCTCTTTTTTTCCCCTGTTGGGTATTTTAATCACTGCGACCATTTGTTAGATCTATTGTGATAATCCTTGGTCTCACTTTATATCCTTTATATATATGTTAATGCACGAGTTGGTGTAATGTCATTCACTGTTTGGATCTATTGCACAAAGTCGCACAAACAATATTCCAGGGATAGAATCACAGACACAATGGAAACAGATGAAGTTGATATAGGACCAGTTATTTCCTAATGAAGTTGTAATAAGTGACCTGTAATTATACTTGCAGTTAATCGAACAGCTAAAGTTCTAGGTCGAATAACATTTCTAAATGTTTCAATACATACTATATATTTTTTTTTAAATAGGGGGAGTTCCTTGAGGAACTAAGTGGGCAAATATATGTTGTGTATTATTTACTCATAATTATAGAGAAGTCTAAAATAGGCAATACAGTTCCATCCCGATTTTGGCAACACCCGTTTTTGTCTACACTAGATTTTGGCAACACCCGTTTTTGGCAACATTTTCTTCCCGATTTTGGCATCAATTTCGAAAACATGTTTTTTATTACTTTTAGGAGTTACAACCTTTTTGTTAATATGTTATAGGATAAACAAAATCAAAAGTGAATTTCATTGAGGTTTATATGCGTATTATGGGCTCTGTACGAATAGTGGGCACTTTCACTGAAAAAAAAGAATCACCACTCGTATCACCGCTCATTGCAAACAATTTCTATTGAAACTTTTCTGCTCTTTTTATTCACGTTTTCCATGTCCCTATTCACACTACCCTAATCTAACTAGCCCACCGTAGAATGTCGTATTTTTTGGCATTTTCACTGATTTCGTCGTCGACAAGATGACTCACACCGTTGTACATAGGCGAAGCCCGCTGTTTACATCACAATGCAACCGATACTTCATAAGTGATCCAGGAGCAAGCAAGCCCCAGTAGATTTAATTGCTAGTGCGATTTTCTATATGCGCTATATAGCCATCAAGTCGTTATGCTCATTATGTGCCTCTTTTCTGATATCAGTCGAGAAACTGTCATTTTATCATTTTATCAGTCTTTCTGCTGCATTCACGTATAGACAATAAGCAATAATTGTATTTCAAAGAGTCTTATTGTTTTAAATTGACGAAAATTTGTCTAGCTATTAATATCAGAACACTATGAGCTTTTCCAGTTTCCTGGTGTGTCAATTGCATAACGAGCCTTTTGATTCCAGTATGTTTGACAACAGTTCGACAGTAATGCTTTGCTTCCCTCTTCAGTCTGATGTAGGATTCTTCCATCTTTTCAAAGTTATAATAATGAAAGTAGTGCATTAAGAACTGGAGTGCGATGACCTGCAGTGAGCACATCGTGCTCATAGATCAATCATCGCCGCCTAAAATCTTCCTGGGTTGAGTGCTAGGAGACCGACTAGTGCAAAGGGATTTGGTTTTACACAATTTGGATATTCTTGACAAATGTGCAGAATGCAGATTTCTATTACCATGTTCTAAATAGAATGTTTTATGCCCTGCGTTCATTTTTTTCATAATGTCAGCGAAAGTTGTGAAAGAACTTTACTCCTAATCATACTGACCACAAGAAAGTTTTCGTCCATCAAAATCCATTATATAATAATTCGAAATTTGTAGCACATTTAGTCATCTTGTATCCGTCGGATTGCTATTTGATTTATATAGTGAATTATGATATTTTTATCAACATTTTTGGTGGACTAAAATTTATATGAGATGTCAGATTGAGGTCAGCACTTCAATGAACTATAGTCGCGATTCGCTGGTTGGGCCACGACCTCGGCCCAACTAACGAATTCGGTTTTTTAGTTGGGTCAACTGACAGCCATTTGAACACGTGTATTTCGACTTGAACATCACAAATGATGTCCAGTGATGCCCAATCCCGTTTTCCATGTTGACATTGAATTTTGACGTACGGTTGCTTTTTAGTTGGGCCAGAACCCAGCGGAGGCCCAACTAAAAAGTGACCCAAGTATTAAAATCCCAACCAGCGAATCCCGAGTATATAATATAAACTTTTCAACAAATTTTAGAAAGGACGTGGCCGACGCTATTGATAATTTCTAATATTATTTATTATCAAATTTGTATTATGAACTTGGCTAATTAGTTACATTATCGTTTGATTACCATTCTTGAAGCTTTTTTCAAATCTGTTTGAATTACATTCTCCGAGTTATGAATAATACCGCAAAAATGTCAATCATGATGCACGTGCATCACTCAAACACACTCCACATACTTTGTAGTACATATTCTAAATATTTAGAATCAATCATGAAAACAAAAAAAATTTGAAATTTTGTATGAAATTTTTTTCCCGTTTTTGGCCCATTTTGGCAACATTAAAATCCGGTCGTGTTGCCAAAATCGGGAAGGGACTGTAGCACTGTTTTCTATACACGTTTTCCTATTAGATTTTTGGCCATAATTTTTAATCCCATAGTACGATTCTGCCAATGGGATAGGATTATCTGTCGAATGCAACTTGTTTCGAGCAAATTGGTTGAGGTTAACAACCGTAAAGTGTGCGAGACTTTTTTATACATTTTTGGGGATTACTTCTGATCCCATAGTGCGAGTCAGCCAATTTTCAAAAGGAAACAGTGGAACAGGATTCCCTTTCGAATGTAACTTTCTGTTGTTAAAATCTTGTGGATAAAGGGCGGGCTCTTCTCCCCATCTATTGGGTCAATCTGAGAAACGAGGGCTAGATTGTATTATTGTATGTACGAACTTTCTTCTGGAAGGAGATTCTCTATTCATCCCGTGGATTTGCATAAGTGTTTCTTCTTATGGAACCACCCCATCCATTTTTGGCCCTTCATACAGGAGTTTGATGAAATACAAACAATAGTATAATCATGATCAAATCGTTTGTCAGATTTGGCCAGTGCTATCGGCAGGCGCCTTGCTACAATAGATGGTAGTATCATCATCATCAATATTAGCTATGCCAAATAACATTTGTTCTAACATTTTACCGAAAAAAAAGATTCCTTTCCTAATGAAAGCTTTGAAAAAAGATCGTGGCGGCAAGGGATTTAAATAAAATATACTAAAATTTTCAATTTTTGATCTTTTTCGAAAGGTTTTTGAGCTTATCAAGTTAGAATAAAATTGGAAACATTGGAAGTGTTGATCACTTTTGACTAAAATTGTGATAGTTCAGTGGGATGACCGTTGTCGTTATTGATTATCACCTGAGAGGCACTGAAATATACACTTCGAGAATAAGAGACTATGGTTGGCCGATCAACCGTAGTTTAATTCGCACAACTTTTAATCAATCACGAAAGTTAAAATAATATTTTGAAAAAAATTTCCTGTGCAATCGCTTAAAAAGTGAGTTGAACTTGGATTCTCGCGACCAGTTTAAATCCTTAGACATTTAGGTAAGTTTTAGAATATTTTATTCAGTCATTTTTAATATAAGCAAAAACAAATGTCCGAGTTATTCTAAATTTATTCTCATAAATGTATATAATATTCTATATAATAATATTCTCAACTAATACATGTCTCGTTTTGCTTGAATGTCATTTGCAATTAAAAGAGTATATTAACCTATAACCATCAATTCATAGATTCAATTTTAACTATATTGAATCATAAGTTATGCAAATATGTCAGAAGTTGATCATTCATATTACATATATTGTCACTCACGCATTCCGGTGATGTCAATACTGTCAGATGAATGAAATATTTACGCCAACTTTTCAACCAAAACTGATGCCCAGTTAGCCGCTGTGTGGAAACATCTTACTATTGGAAATGTTTAATAAACAAATATCAATACTAAATAGACGTTACCCATCGGCTTATGCAGCAAACGGGGAAAAGATAAAAGTAATAATGATAGTACTGCAGCATCGTGACCATATTTCATTTGAGCTTCGCTTTTCTTCTGCACTCCATTATATTATACAGACAGTTTTGCTCTACCATCCAAACGCTCGTGGTCGTTAGCAGCGCGCGCAGACGATTATAAGTCCAGCAAGTACCAGCCAGTACGGCAAAGCATCACACGCGGCCAGCTGTGTGTCTCTTTACGGCAATTCCAGGGTAAATCAACCGAGAAATGAGAATCTAATTTTGGTGTCCTTCTTTGTTCTATACACTCTAGATGAAAAGATGAACTGATGTACAAAACTGTTCGGTGCGCATTAGGGTGCCAATGGAATGTATGGGAATTGAATTGATTGAATTTCAAAAACGGGTAGTGCTCAAATGTTCCATCTCCTCAAAAAAGTCCCTATGCTAAATTTCAGCTCAATCGGACTTCGTTAAGTGTTTGACCAAAGCGGGCAAAGTTTGACTCTTTTGAAACACGAAAATTTTCCAAGGGGGGGGGGAGGTGGTGTCACAGGAAAAATCCGAAACCGTTTTTTTTTTATTCCAAATGTCTTAGAAATGCGTGAAACGTCGAGAAAAAAAAAAAAAATTTCGAAATCAGATCTGGTGTTATCTCGAAAAAAAATTTTTAGAATAAAATGACTTTCTGGGACTTTTGGGATTCGAAAATTTTTCGAAACCGATTTTTTTATACCAAATGTCTTACAAATGCATGAAACGTCGAGTCAACACCAGTCAACACCAGTCCCAAAGAGTAAATTTCTTCCAAATTCTTGACGTTTCAAGCATTTTTAAGACTAAATTAATGATTTCGTGTGTGTTACTTCTACGTGAAGTTAAACGATTTACAATTATATGGAAATGCTAATATCATCTTCCAAACTTGGACGTACATGTTCATGATAGCATTAGAGGCGAAAGTATAGAATTGATAGTTCCGTTAGGATACGGCAGGCATGAAGAATGTTTTTATAGAAGTCGATTTGAAAGCGAGCGGAGGGCAATATTTGTGATGGCACATATCGCACGACCTTCCTTCTGCCAAGCTCCCGTATGAAGGGGGAGGGAAGAATATCAGTGTGGAAGCTGATATATCTCCACTGGCTCATTTCATTCATTTCAGTCATTTTTTTCCAAATTTTTTTTTCGAATTGACACCAGAACTCGATGTTTCATGCATTTTGAGACATTTGGCACATTTTTTTTTATTTCGAAATTTTTTCGAAGTTCCAAAAAGTTTTGAAGTCCCTAAAAGTCAGTTTCTTAATTTTTTTTTTTAGATAACACTAGATCTCGACGTTTCATGCATTTCTAAGACACCTGGCACAAAAAAAACAAATTCGAATTTTTGCTGTACCACCCCCTCCCCCTCTTGGAAAATTTTCGTGTCAAACTTTGATCGCTATGGTCAAACACTTAACGAAGTCCGATCAAGCTGAAATTTTCCCTTGGGGCTTTTTTCGAGGAGATGGAACTTTTGAGCAATACCCGTTTTTGAAATTCGAAAAGTCGATTTTCATTGGCACCCTACTGCTCATTCATCGAGCTCTAGCTTTTCATTATTTTCTCAAAATTTACAATATGTGAAGTTTGTCGGCATTGAATTATAGTTCACCTGTCTGAAAAGATAATCTGAAAGATCCTTTTCTAGAATGAAATTGAACACCAAAGGTGAATAAGTTAAAGGCTGCAGGCTGATAAAGAAAGAAATTGAATTAAATAAATTACATTGGGTCGCTTTTAATGCAGTTTTTTACGCGGGTCGCGGTTTTTAATGCTTTACTACGTGGATTTAAGGATTTGCGTTTTTTTTTTCACACGGGTTTGGGAATTTAAGCGGTTAAGATTTACGCGGGTTTTGCGTTTTAAGCGGTTTGTATGCGGTACGTAAAAACCGCAGTGTACTTGATTTTTTTAGAAATGTTGGAGAATTCTAGGAAACGCCTTTGTTTCTTATAGAAAGTAAAGTTGAACTCAAGAAAAAATGTACTGCCCGTTGTTGCTACTCCATTATGATCAAATCAGCAGTTCTTGCACAGAGAACCAACAGATGTTTGCTTAGGACTAGCACTCATCTTCAATGTACAAGTACTGCTGATCTAATTTTTTATGTCACACTGGCACCTGCCACGTCAGAAAGTCAATATAAGGAAGGGAAGGAAGTTATGATCCGTCGAAAAACGGCTTAGTTATTGACTTGAAACTTTGGAATGACCTAACCACACCCCCCCCCCCCCTAACCGAAGGACATACTACTAAGACAAAAATGTTGAAACTCTGACTTAATCAATGAATACAACGCTGCTCTGTTCAATACTGGTGATAGTCACGCAATATTTTATTTCGTTTTGTCGTGGAACTGCTCCATAGTAGCAAAGAGCGGCAAAGGAAGAACTCTAAACTCGGTCGTTTATAACTGCGAGCGTTTTCTCTGGAGTAAGTATACATACTCTATACTGCATCTAGTTGAGCCGACTTTGCACCAGCCGATGAGTGCAGTGAGTGGTTAACTTCAAACAGATATACGATAGATAATTTATTTATTTATTTATTCAAATTTACTATTTATGACTCCGTAATGATTGTCGATCCTGACCAATATTTTTCAGGCCGCATCCATAAACCAACACCGAGTGATGCGGCGCAGTGGCAATGTGCGACCTCCGTAAATCCTTTCTCTTCGGTCTGCAAACAAACAGTGGTTCGCTGTTGGTGGGATAAGTGCGCACTTGAAGCCACGACTTGTGGGTGTTTACGTCGCAACTGGCTTTCCCCGCTTTTTGATACAATCTTGCCAAACAATGGATGAACAAGTGTGTAACACTTACCTTGTTTATGCACTTCTAGTGCAAGGTCGAACTTGGTAACGAAGCGGAAATCGGTACCGATTCCTTCTTCTATATTCTTGGAATCAACATTATTATTTCAATGTCAAATTTAGCATTTGTACATGATTAGTATTTGAATGTAATACAGTAGAATGTAACTGGAAAACATCCGTTCAATCCGATCTTCTTCTTCTTATTGGCATTACATCCCTAAACTGGGACAGAGCCGCCTCGCAGCTAAGTGTTCATTAAACTCTTCCACAGTTATTAACTGCGAGGTTTCTTAGCCAAGTTACCATCATGCATTCGTATATCATGAGGCTAACACGATGATACCTAATGCCCAGGGAAGTCGAGACAATTTCCAATCCGAAAATTGCCTAGATCTCCACCGGGAATCGAACCCAGCCACCCTCAGCATGGTCTTGCTTTGTAGCCACGCGGCTTACCGCACGGCTAAGGAGGGCCCCTCGTTCAATCCGATATTTGCTTCTAAATATATCGTTAAAAGAATAGTATAATGTTTTTTTAGTAACTCGTAAACTCATTCACAGATTCAAATATTGTGCAATTTGATTTTTATTTGCATGCACATTAGAGTACCGTCAACGGGGGTGTCATTGGGCCAAAATGTGGTAAGTTCCAAGTAAATGTTACAACGCTCTAGTAGTTAACATTGGAATCAAGTTTTAATTAGTTTGGAACAAGATTGAATAATAAATTTAACACTGTGTGGGAAATTCTTCAAAGTTACTATATGTTGTTCAAAATTGGCCCATTCTCACCCCTCACAGGGAGTGACATTGGGCCAAATAAAATAAAGTTCAGCGGTGACGATGCCTCGTTTCAATCATTCATTAAAAATAATTGCCTACATTAAGGCTCTTACCAACTGTGTAAGGAAAATCAACTAAAATTTGGCTCAATCTCACCCCTTTTTAGCGTGCATTGCTCGTTGCTACGAAAAACTAGAACCGATATATAAAATATCTGTAAAATTCGATAAAACAATAACAGATTATCGTAACATGATAACCAGGTATCCATCTATCTAAAAACTAGTTGTGTGATAGATTTGTGGGGCATTACTGACACCATTTTGATACGAATGCAGACTATCCGGTCCGATGACCGGTCTATACATTTCCTCCCTTCCTACCTGAGCGTTCATGTCACCGATGACGATTTTGACGTCCCGCAGTGGGCATCCATCGTATGTCTGTTCCAGCTGCGCATAGAACGCTTTTTTCTCGTCGTCGGTATGCAGACGTATCGAACGACAACGGCCAACGATGCATAAACTTGGCAGCCTCCCGCGGAATGGTAGTCCGAAGCACTTTCTTCCCCGCAAGAATATCACCAAGGCCACATGGAAATCACCTAATCAAGTAACGGAAAACCAAATTGACCACGTTCTAATCGACGGTAAATTCTTCTCCAACATCACGAACGTACGCACTTACCGCAGTGCGAATATTGAATCCGACCACTACCTCGTTGCAGTATGTCTGCGCTCAAAACCCTCGACGGTGATCAACACGCGTCGGAGTCGTCCGCCGCGGCTAAACATTGGGCGGCTACAAGACGGTAGACTAGCCCAAGACTACGCGCAGCAGCTGGAAGTGGCACTCCCAACGGAAGAGCAGCTAGGCGCAGCATCTCTTAAAGATAGCTCGAGAGATATTCGATCCGCCATTGGAAGCACCGCAACCGCTGCACTAGGCACAGTTGCTCCGGATCAGAGGAACGACTGGTATGACGGCGAATGTGAGCAGTTAGTTGAGGAGAAGAATGCAGCATGGGCGAGATTGCTGCAACACCGCACGAGAGCGAACGAGGCACGATACAAACGGGCGCGGAACAGACAAAACTCGATTTTCCGGAGGAAAAAACGCCAGCAGGAAGATCGAGACCGTGACGAGACGGAGGAACTGTACCGCGCTAATAACGCACGAAAGTTCTATGAGAAGTTGAACCGTTCACGTAAGGGCCACGTGCCTCAGCCCGATATGTGTAAGGACATAAACGGGAACCTTCTTACAAACGAGCGTGAGGTGATCCAAAGGTGGCGGCAGCACTACGAAGAGCACCTGAAAGGCTAAATGGTAGACAACGGTGGCGGTATGGTAATGAACCTAGGAACACGCGCGCAGGACATGCTCCGAATCTCAAGGAAATCCAGGAGGAGATCGGCCGGCTGAAAACCAACAAAGCCCCTGGAGTTGACCAACTACCAGGAGAGCTGTTTAAATACGATGGTGAGGCACTGGCTAGAGCGCTGCACTGGATGATTACCAAGGTTTGGGAGGATGAGGTTCTGCCGCAGGAGTGGATGGAAGGTGTCGTGTGTCCCATCTACAAAAAGGGCGATAAGCTGGATTGTAGCAACTACTGCGCAATCACATTACTGAACGCCGCCTACAAGGTACTCTCCCAAATTTTATGCCGCCGACTAACACCAATTGCAAGAGAGTTCGTAGGGCAGTACCAGGCGAGATTTATGGGTGAACGTTCTACCACAGACCAGGTGTTCGCCATACGTCAGGTATTGCAGAAATGCTGTGAATACAACGTGCCCACACATCATCTATTTATCGACTTCAAATCCGCATATGATACAATCGATCGCGACCAGCTATGGCAGCTAATGCACGAAAACGGATTTCCGGATAAACTGATACGGTTGATCAAGGCGACGATGGATCGGGTGATGTGCGTAGTTCGAGTTTCAGGGGCATTCTCGAGTCCCTTCGAAACCCGTAGAGGGTTACGGCAAGGTGATGGTCTTTCGTGTCTGCTATTCAACATCGCTTTGGAGGGAGTAACACGAAGGGCAGGGATTGACACGAGTGGTACGATTTTCACGAAGTCCGTCCAGTTATTTGGTTTCGCCGACGACATTGATATCATGGCACGTAACTTTGAGAGGATGGAGGAAGCCTACATCAGACTGAAAAGCGAAGCTAAACGGATTGGACTAGTCATCAATACGTCGAAGACGAAGTACATGATAGGAAGAGGCTCAAGAGAGGTCAATGTAAGCCACCCACCACGAGTTTCTATAGGTGGTGACGAAATCTAGGTGGTTGAAGAATTCATATACTTGGACTCACTAGTAACCGCCGATAACGATACCAGCAGAGAAATTCGGAGACGCATAGTGGCTGGAAATCGTACGTACTTTGGACTCCGCAAGACGCTCCGGTCGAATAGAGTTCGCCGCCGTACCAAACTGACTATCTACAAAACGCTTATAAGACCGGCAGTTCTCTACAGACACGAGACCTGGACGATGCTCGTGGAGGACCAACGCGCACTGGGAATTTTTGAAAGGAAAGTGTTGCGTACCATTTATGGTGGGGTGCAGATGGCGGACGGTACGTGGAGGAGGCGAATGAACCACGAGTTGCATCAGCTGTTGGAAGAACCATCCATCGTTCACACCGCGAAAATCGGAAGACTGCGGTGGGCCGGGCACGTAGCCAGAATGTCGGACAGTAATCCGGTGAAAATGGTTCTCGACAACGATCCGACGGCAACAAGAAGGCGAGGTGCACAGCGGGCAAGGTGGATCGATCAGGTGGAGGACGATTTGCGGACCCTCCGCAGACTGCGTGGTTGGCGAAGTGTAGCCATGGACCGAGCTGAATGGAGAAGACTTTTATGTGCAGCACAGGCCACTCCGGCCTTAGTCTGATAAAATAATAATAATAATAATAATAATTTGATACGAATGAACGAATTTTGATCGAATGAACGATCAATAGTTTCACAATAAAATTCCAAGCATTATGGTACGAGCACAATTAGTTCTTGGAATTTGTTTTGTAATTTCCTAGACGTGAATTTCAATATAATTTCGAACCGTTTGAAGTTTTCGTCAAAATTCGCAACAGTTTCTGAGATATTAGGAGTGGAAACATTTTTCGTTTTTGGCCCAATCTTACCCCCTAGGCCCAATGTCACCCCGAACGATGGTAATTTATATTATGAATTGCTTGCTTCCAGATCCTTAAAGGATTGCATTTGCCATTTTAATAATACTCTTAAATTTTTTGCTAATTTGGATGCAATTTGATTGTGCACACGTCATTTAAAGTTTATATTGTTTATAAGTTTATATGTGAAAGACCGTTCTGGGACCTGCCCCATGAACTATTTAAATATAATCAACACATTTTTGCGAAGCGATTTGTCGTTTGGCAGCAAAGTTATGAAGAAAACAAAAATTCTCATTATAAATATTTTCTAAGATCCAGTATTTCTTTAATGACTTTTCTTGCGAGCATCAAATCGTTTCGCAACAAAGATGATTTCTTGTGAATTTTCCTATTTTGCCGATATCTTCTTCTTCTTCTTCTTCTTCTTATTGGCGTTATATCCCCACACTGGGGCAGAGCCGCCTCGCAGCTTAGTGTTCATTAAGCCCTTCCACAGTTATTAACTGCGAGGTTTCTAAGCCAGGTTACCATTTTTGCATTCGCGTATCACACGCTGTGTTTGTCCGAAGAGGCTTATTTTCAAAAAATCAATATCTCTAAGACACTCACTACACGAAAGTATAGGTTTTCCTCTTTCACGTAGGTGCATTTTTAAAATGTTCTAACGGGGGTCATTTTTCCATACATTTTTGGAAGGGTTTAATCGGCTATCATTTAAGATTCCTATGGAGTTGGAACCAAAAATAGTGAAAAAATAAAAATTGTTCTAGATCCCCCGATAGAACATTTTAGTTTATCCACTATATGAAAGAGGAGAGCATATACTTTCACGTGGTGGGTGTTTCAGAGATACTGATTATTGAAAAATAATGTTTCCCCATAGATACACCATGATCATGAGGCTAACACGATGATACTTTTATGTCCAGGGAAGTCGAGACAATTTCCAATCCGAAAATTGCCTAGACCGGCACCGGGAATCGAACCCAGCCACCCTCAGCATGGTCTTGCTTTGTAGCCGCGCGTCTTACCGCACGGCTAAGGAGGGCCCTATTTGGCCGATATACTCATGACGGATTTCGCGCCAACTCGACCAGCGGTTGGCAGCACCATCTCAGAATCGAATGAAACTTGGAGGACATAAAGATATGACATTTCTAAGCCATTCTGCATACTTGTTTTTTTTTTAAATTGTCAAGCGTATTATTTGATGAGGGCCTAATTTTATTTTCATTGATTTTGTTTAAATCGATGTAGCTCTAAAATTACGAGACCTGCAAAAACGTGTTGTATGGCGAACTGTGGTTGAATTCCCTGAAGTTTTTTGGAGAAATATCCAAAGAATAAAAAAAACTGATTTCTACAACGAAAAAAAATAGTTTTAAAAATTAAAATATTTCAAAAACCTCATCTCAGAAATCGATGAATTTTTTTCTGCAGATAGGTATTTTAACTATCTAACTTTTCTGGGAATAATGTTCCTGTGACATATTTAAGAAAAAAAAAGTTTTTCTGACAAAAATTTTTTTTCATGTTCATATTGAGTGAAAATTTATCAGCGTGTTTTATGCCTACAGCGCCAAATATAGGTTCAGCAGCCTATCATCAACCAACGACACATTTTGGACGTATAAAAATTTGTTTAGGAAGCAATTTAGCATAATCTAACGTTAATGTGGACCAACATTTGAAAAAGGCGTATATTTGACTAGATTTCTTATATTTATAACTGTAAAAACTGAAACATAAAAGAGCGTTTCGTTCGCCAAAAAAAAAATCAATGGATGTAAAGATGTAAATTGGTACAGCAAAAAAAAAAATTGGAGGTTGATTTTTTTTTATCAGATAAACATTTTGATTCCAGATAAAGCGGATAAACGCACGTTCAAAAACACACATTCACAAATACGCATTCCTTCACTTCGCTGGTGCGTATACCCCAGCGAACTTATTTTTCCAATAATTGATGCCGATTACCTTTAAGTTTTCTCGAGCGAGTGCAATTTGGATTTCCTATATTTGCACAATATTTTTGGAATTTATTGGCACTTGATTTATTCATTTTGAATTTTAAACGTAATAAAACATCACTACTGCACGCAGAAGAATTTGGTATGGTTAAATCTAAAAAATATATTGTTGAATTCATAATAGGCCTATTATTGCATCAAAAAGATTTTATTGTGGAACCAATAATGTTTTTATTGTTGAATCTACAATAATATTTTTATTTCAACAATTTTTCATTTTGTTTTGATTTGCCTAATTCCGATGTAGTGTATATTTTTTCAAGTGTACGTTTTGTATTGTAATATCTCAGATTCTAATATAATTCTAATAAACATGATCAAAATATTCTGTACACCTGCAAGCATAAAACGATAGCGTGAAATTAACAGTATTTAATAGTAAATTAACAGTTTGCAGCAGAAAGATGGAAGTTCGAAAAAGGTAAAATTCACAGCCAATATTTGTTTTAGAAATTTGTGACATTAACACATCGTTTTTAATCAATACAGGAATCATGAAATCATCTTGTCAGCCATTGAAAGTTCCTCCAGTCATGTGGATCAACATGTCCGTGCATAAAGAATTATACCAGTGTTAGCAGTGATAATATTACATAAACTACAATAATATAATGAATAAATTAGTGCGCTTTCACATTGCTTTGTTTATTTTTATTTCATTACATTCAAAATAATAACCCCATACAATCGGATACATTCTTATTGATTCAACAATACTTTATTGTTGAATCAATCGTCTATATTGCATTGAATTAAAAGTACAGTGACAGTTATTTCAACAATAATATTGTTGAATTTACTCACAACAACACAAATGTTTTGATTGTAGAAACAACAATATTCATGATTGACTCAAAAGATAAATATTATTAGCCCTGAGTTAACAATATTTATTGTTGAATTCAAACCGGAATATTGTTGTTTCTACAATATATTTTTCTGCGTGTAGACTCTAGCAACTAATTAGGAATTTGTAAGTAGGCCTTGACTTTCGACAGCTAAATAAATGACATTCTGTCAAAGACTACGATAAAAACTGGATGTTTTATTAGCTTCTACAGATATATTCTCATTGACAACAGTCTTTTCATAGCAATACTTTTTAAACTATAGGGTAAAACGACCTATTATGGAGGAGTTAAGCACCGCGTCGAAACAAAATTCATTTCAAAAATTCTTTAAAAATGAACTGTTCATCTTTTTTTCACATTGCAGTAGTAGTTGCAAACAAATCTGGTAATCATTGTATAAAATCTTGGCATATACAATTCTGTAAGCTTTTATACAAATATTGTATTAACATAATACAAAACTGTATTATTTCAATACAAAAATTGTATTAAAATCTTCCGAAATTGTATATGCCAAATTATTATACAGTTTCTGTAAGCAGAATTATATTAAAATCTGCCATCCGCTGGTTGGGTGAGTTTTGTAAATATGACGCCAATTGTGTTAACCTTATATTGCTTTGTTTTTATCACAATAAAACAAACTACAATAAACAAACGCTGGGAACAACAATGATTGGGAACAATTAAATATCACTTAAGTTTCGTTTCAAATGTTGCCCGTTTTCAAAGAATTATTTGTTTTTTTTGTGAACCCAATTGTTTTTAAGTTACTTCGATACAAGGGGTGACCAACTCTAAACCACAGAGAAACAGACGTCTCACTCAACACATGTCTCATCGTTTACCTTTTTAACAGTGGATTCAAATTTTTGTAGGTGGTCAATCGGCCACTGATGGCGCTTCCATCGATTTTGTGTGTGTTTGACGTTTACGCCCTACCGCCATCTGGTTGCCGCTTGTCCAAACACAGTGAATTTAGAATTGGGCGATAATGATTTATGACGCTGATTTTGATTGCATTTTGTTCTAAGTGAGACGTCTGTTTCTCTGTGTCTAAACTTTCTTTAGTATCCAGAAATACTAACAAATACTAGCGAAAAACTAAGTCGTTTTATGGTAAGTTGATCGAAGAAGCCTGATTGAAACACAACGCCACCCAGTCAATACAGTCCACCCCGTTTTAGGCAACACATAATTTTCGTCTATTTTATATTCTTAAAAATTACTGTGCAACTGTTTTTAGTACTAATATTTTCTGAACAATCTTTGAGGCTTCCGTTTAGGTTAAATTGCATAAAAAATGTAAGGCGGTTTGAAAGTTTTCTAGAATTTGTAGGAGTTAGAAATCAAATGTTTCCAAAACGGGATAGTACTATGTTTCAACAACTAACTGACAAACGCCATAACAACCGAACTAGCAACCGAATCTTTGTTTGAGGAAAATCGGGACAATGAGTAATACTATCGCGAAGTTAGGAGTTTCTTGCCCCTTACTTAGATACAAAAAGTCAAAGAAAATATAAACCCTTTTCAAATGATGGACCACATATATGTTAAATTATGCTAAATTGCTTCCTAAACAAATTCCCATACGTCCAGAATGTGTCGTAGGTTTATGATAGGTTGCTGGGCTTATATTTGGCGCTGTAGGCATAAAACACGCTGATACATTTTCACTCAATATGGACATGAAAAAAGTTTTTGTTAGAAAAACTGTTTTTCCTTAAATATGTCACAGGGACATTATGTCTAGAAAAGTTAGATAATTAAAATACCTATCTGTTGAAAAAATTTCATCGATTTCTGAGATGAGTTTTTTTGTAATATCGATTTTAATTTTTAAAACTATTTTTTTCAGTGTAGAAATCGATTTTTTATTTTTTGGATATTTTTCCAAAAAACTTCAGGGAATTTCACGACAGTCCGCCATACAACACTTTTTTGTAGGTCTCGTAATTTTAGAGTTACATCGATTTAAAAAAATCCATGAAAAAAAATTAGGCCCTCATCAAATGTTACTCTTGACAATTTAAAAAAAAACTAAGTATGCAGAGTGGCTTAGAAATACCATATCTTTATGCCCTCCAAGTTTCATTCGATTCTGAGATGGTGCTGCCAGCCCCATAGAAGAGTTGGCGCGTCTCATAAGTTTTCAAACTATATCCAAATTAGCTAAAATTTTTGGAGTGTTGTTAAAATGACAAATGCAATCCTTTAAGCATCTGGAAGCATTAAAGTCAAAATTTGAATTACTCTAATGCACATATTTGGAACACGAAAGTTAGCGCAGTTAAATTGATTGGCATTATTTCGTAAAACTACAGCTTATTGAATTGCATTTTCATATGCATATTAATGGTTGGCGTTTACAGTTTATTTTAACATACCGTTTCATTTCCCATACTGTGCAATGGTATTCCGAATAAAATATGTTTTGTAGTTGATTTTTATTCCAATAAATCACCCTTTCAAGACGAAAACCTTCATTATAACACCAAATCACACGCAGCGTTTTTTTTCTGCAATTGTATAAAAGAATGCAATTTATTTCACACTCCTGCCACCTCCTACAGTCTGTACATTATTCCTATATATAAGTTCCATGCATGATGCAACCCGGCTTTGCATTGAAAGAAAACGGCTACCGGTTACTTGGCCTCTAGATTTTTGACTAATGAGCATCCATTTGGTGACGGCGATATCCAGCGGACTTTATTAATGGAAATCGTTCAGTGATCCACCTATAGCATCATTTATTATTTCTTTCCGCAATATGTGCTAATTATTTTTCACTGATTTCTGATTTTCATTACAGCGTGTACTGTAATACAATGTAATAAAGTAACAAATAATGTATTGCGATAAGCGAAGAATTTGATTCACATTTAGGAAAACTAAAACTTGAGAGACTTGTTTGTATTATTATTGTGTTACATATTTCATGTGAGTTAATTTTAGTGAAATAAATATCGGTAAATGTGCAGAAAAAATGGTTTCTTTTCTCGATTTTATCTAATTGTAAAACTATACGCTGCGTGTTTGGGTGCTGCAGATATGGTCAAAATAATATTTAGGTTCCTGAATATGTGTTCACAATGTGAAATACCAGTTTTTAAACTTATCTTAAATTTTTATTCAACTGGTTTATTGCCCTATGTTTCCCTATTGAAAATGAGCCAGATTGTACTATGATTATGTTCAACACATAAAACTAACTGAGATTTGAACAGGAAAATAATTGTTAAACATTTAACTTCTGATAGTTTTCATTTTCCTCATTGTGTACTCCATCGACGTATAATGATTTCAAAACGTTTCACCTAATTTCCCTACAACAATGCAAAACCGGTCACGTCACAATTAGTGTAGGTGGTCCTTTTATATCCAGAAAACGATACACTGGGAAATTGGCTTAGCGTTCTTTGTTGCCGTTATAATTAACCGCATGTTTTTCGCTGAAATTTCGAACATTCGCCACACGCGATTATAAATTATACTTGGAAGGGCTTTCGCCGAACAGATCACACCGAGCCTGCATTGCAAATGTATGCTTGCAGTCCGGTACGGTAGCAGCTGGGGATAGGATATTATGATCTTACTCACCCGCAGAACGTGGTACACAGCTTCTGTATTTTTATTTGACTATATTTTACATCAGCTTACAAATTTATGTACGTACGTACTTCGTGGCGAATGCGAGAAATACGTGCTGAGGAAATAATTTGCGTAAATTAGTATAATGATAATGGGATATACATTCTATACGAATTGAAGCCATAAAAACATCGAAGAATTTTAATTTCGCAAATTATACAAAAACGTCAATCTAAAAAAAAACTTTTGGCAAAAAACCACGTGGCAATGATCGATTGTTCGCCATTTCATTACTGAAAGCAGCAAAAACTGGGTTCACTATGATAAGAAAATTATTTTGAGCTTTTTAGTGGAATGTCTTCACTTGTCCTAAGACGAGTTTATACCATCCCATTGAATTCCACCACTTAATTGTATCTTGACAGATACGTATTTCGACCTCAACAGTAAGGCCGTCTTCAGTGTCTCGTACTTGACTCGGCTCGACTCGAGTCGAGTCAAGTACGAAGACACTGTTGAGTTGTCGAAATATGTACCTGTCAAGATACAATTAAGTGGTGGAATTCAATGGGATGGTATAAACTCGTCTTAGGACAAGTGGGTTCACTAGGTTACCTAGGTAGAAGCTACCCTTGCGAAAATAGGGTTCCTGCAACAAATCCACTTGGGATTTGCCATTTTGCATAAGTCTACAAAGAATAATCGTTGCTGTTCTTTTATGCTGAAGATTGATTTGAGCTATCTAAACTGTAGCCATTGCGAATTAAGATAATACACTCCACAACTTCAACATTTATGTGAACAGCAACGATGAAACCAAGTCGGTATCGTATCAAGAACGTCAAAGACGAAACACAGAGTACACTATGAAAAACGCATAAAGCGAATCCATATAGGTGACAATTTGTTGAAAAACTAAATAAAAACATGCTCATAATCCCACCCTTATTTAACCTCAAGTTGAGATTGAATAAGAGTAGCCGATTATTTCGGAGAAGCAAAATGTCAACTTCGCCATAGCTTCGGTTAGTGCAGTAAGAGCTCAATACTGTGAAGGGTGCCCTGGTGCTCCACAGGCTCCGTTAGCGGTTGGGTTTTTATTAGATCCCCCAACCATTCATTCGTAGGCACGGTAAGCGTTAAGCCACATCACACCAAGAATTAGGGGTCACCTGTATGGTGGACTTCTACCACTGGAACAGGCAATCCGTAGCGTTATTCTTAGCCAGACAACCGGCTGCCGACACCACACCACATGTTGCAATTACTTTGCGGTGTATCAAGCTTCATAGCCATGAAGTTTGATAAAGCGCAAAGTAATTTCAAAATACATAAAATAGTTTCTTCATTTCCGAGAGTATCAGGTTTCCGGAATTATGTACTATTGATCATATTTGGTGATGAATGTAATGGTGTATGATGTGTCGCATAATAAGGTTAAAAATACATTAAATGACCACTACACCGGGGAACAAGGCTGCTGGAGTTTTGATAAAAAGGGTTCCCAGGACGTACCAAGTGCCTTGAACCATGCATAATTGATCATGCTTTGTGAAATCATGAAGTTTGAGACGTCGCAAGATAGGTTTCAGATCCAATTAAAAAGTGTCCAATACGTGATAATTGGAAGCGGGATTGTATGGCGTGGCAAATCTATATACATAAAAATGAATTTCTGTCTATCTGAACCTTATAGACTCCGAAACTAATGAATCGATCGGCGTGAAAATTTGTATGCAGAGGTTTTTGGGGCCGGGAAGGTTCTTAAGATGGTTGGAGAGGGAGGCTCCCATACAAATGAAACCTCAATTTCTTCATAACTCGAAAATTAATCAGAGAAAAAATCAATTATAGGCGAAACGAAGTTCGTCGGGTCGGCTAGTTAAGAATAAAAAAGCTTCCTGTAAAAACGAAAACATTTCAAACGTGACAAATCTACCAACAAGTCGCATTATGGCTAGTTTTGTGTTTCATGTATGGTATGTCAGAAAACTTGCCCATTTCTCCGGGTAAAAGTTATGCTTGTACCGCCTGCGAATTTGTGCGAATTGCTCAATGCTAATGCTAAGGGGTCGTACACTTATTACGTAAGCAATTTCTGTAGGTTTTTCGACCCCCACTCCTCCCATGTAAGATTTTTTTCACACAAATGAATTTTTATTTATATGTTATAGATTTTTTTCATAGAAATGAATTTTTATATTTATATCAGATATTGACCAACCCCCCCCCCCCCATAAGTGCTTACGTAATATGTGTACGGCCCCTAATGCTAAGTGTGATTTGAGCTATCTTAGCTGTAGCCAATGTGACTCAAGATCATACACTCCACTACTTCAACATTTATGTGAACAGCAACGATGAAACCAAGTCGGTATCGTATCAAGAACGTCAAAGACGAAACACAAAGTACACTGTGAAAAACGCATAAAGCGAATCCATATGTGTGACAATTTGATGAGAAACTAGATAAAACATACGCATAATCCCACCCTTATTTAACCCCAAGTTGAGATTGAATAAGAGTAGCCGATTATTACGGAGAAGCAAAATGTCAACTACGCAAAAAATCCGGTTAGTGCAGTAAGGGCTCAATACTGTGAAGGGTGCCCTGGTGCTTCACTCCCTAACCATTCATTCGTAGGCACGGTACGCATCACATCAATAATTAGGGGTCACCTGTATGGTGCACTCCTACCACTGGAACAGGCACCACACGCCTATCAGGGCTGTTCGTGGAGAGAAGTTTGACTTTACGTCAACTCTCAACAGCCGTTCTGTGGCCGAACTTTATTTCACAATGGAAGTTGGTTAATGTTAGATCCAACTTATGTGTTGGTCACCACAACCATGTTGTCATCACTCCTACCATGAGCACCAATCTGCTTCCGAGTTCCTGCCCATCCTCTGTAATTCAGCAATCCTGCCCTACTACTACTTCTTCTGTCATCCTTTTAAATTTATGATCTCTGCAAATTTATATTATGTCCAAGAACGGTACAGGTCCCGTCCTTAACGCTAGCCATCGCTATTTGATATGGAATAATTTGGTGTAAGAACGTTCTCTGTGTACGTGAAGAACTAGTTATAAAAATCAAAATTTACGATAACAAAGTATTATAGTAAAAAATATTTGAAAAATACCTTTGACAATTTTAGTGTGCTAGCGATTAGTGGTGCCATCCTTCAGTGATGTTTTTTTACAAGAACAATAAAAACAAGAACTTTTAAGCACTTACCCTCACCCGACAAACGAAAAGTTTTTTTTATTGAGAATGGGTCCGGTTAGTCAAAAGTTATGTCCAAAACTAGGGCATAATTAAAATAATGATTGAGACAAAGGCAAATATAATGCGATGATCATTGGTATCGAAAATAAAATGCACGATCGCATTATTTCCAAACTAAGCTGCAGTAATACGCGCCTACAGAACCACCAAGCTGGGCTCGTAAAAATAAACTTAGTGTAAAAAGCTAGTTTTTGAATTAATTAACACTAAGCTATGTAGTGATATTATTCTAATTGGGAGATGTTAATAAGTGAAAGAAGAATTCTATTTGACCACAAATCAAAAAGGCGATAATAACCGAAGCCATACATATTGTTCGATATATCTTGTATACAAAAGAGTGGACATTGTTGACAAAACACACGGTCGCCAGCCCAATTTGTAGTTCTTTTCCAGCACGTCAACGTGGGCAGACGCCGTATTAACGGCCAGGTACGACCATTCGTTCGGCGCTGATGTCGTCAGCTTGCGTTCCACCTTCGGTGTTTCTCGATGGCACTGTTTTTGTTTGCCTAACCGCGACCGCATTATGCCACCTCTGATCACATCCCTGTTGCGTTGCGTGTGCGGTGGTCCATTTAAGACTAATCCGATTGGATCGGCGATATAATCCCAAAATACTATCTTGCATTGGAATGCACTTCAGAAAAGGGCCGCAACCGATCGAGAAAGTGTTGCCCGAGATGCGTGTCAGGTGAACGATATTTTCAACACGTAGCACGTGCACGCTGGACGTCGAAGTAAACTAGTAGCTGATGAGGGACATCAATTAAGCGGATCTGAATCTGGTAGCAGTTCCAAATCAATTTTAGTGGCCTTTGGGCTATTGATTTTTCTGCGAGGCTCTGTGTATCAACAAAATATTGAACGAGCTGGCATTTTTATTGCTTTAGAATTTTTCAAAGACTTTTAGGTTTTTACGAAAATTCCTGCAAATGGTTGTGTATTGGTTGTACAATATTTGTAACTATTATATTCGCATGTATTATTTATTAAATAACAAGAAGACGTGTGAACGCTTGTGGTCTAAATAGGCTATTAGATGTACCGAAATGTAGTGTGTGCAAAAAAATATATTTCACGCTCTTACATTATCCAATTTTTCAAATTAGTGTATTAAACCGATTGTGACGGAGAAATAATAATAAACTTCATTTTGATCGATTATCACATTCACGCTAATACTTGTACGGTGCGATAGAAAGGGAAATATTTCCACTTGTTTGATCAAAAACGGTTATCTAGATATGTATAAAAGTAGTGTAAACTATTTCTGATGGCTACAGTGCTCTTAAAATGATTTCTCCTAATCTCTTCGAAGCAATCGCAATAATTTACACACAGTGGCAACACTTTTTAAACGGTTAACAGCCGAACAAATTGATGTCTTTGTTGGGTAGAGGACCGAGTTGTAAAGCGTGTCTATTAAAACGTCAAGAGTCAACTCCTTCACCCATGATGGGAATGAGACATTCTGGCGCGTACAATTTAAAACAACAATAACCGAAAGTAAGCTGCTAAGTGAGCAGACACCGTTACCATCAAATGGCGTTGAAGTGCGTTTCCCGCTCACAGTTCATCCGGGCGGATATGTGTGGTCAACGCTGCACGCCTTAAGTCGTCTTAGTCTATGGTGGCGCGCTGCGACAACGATTTATTTGCGCACGCGTGTTTTATTCAGTGCGAATTAGCATAGAAATATGTGCATGCATACATGTCTTGTCTATACTGTCGGGGAGATGCGATGCCCATCGGCGTGTTACCTGACGTATACAATACTTTTCTACATACAGCACAGATAGACACGCGGAATCTGATATGCGGGGCATCGACAAAAACGAAACAGCGTGCCAGAGGTTCCCTCTAAAGGACCAAAATGCAACGCGGGCGGAAATACCGATCACTTAAATTCTGACTCGGTTCCAGTTGTGAACCGAAGTGAGCTCTCGCGACAATCGAAATTACTCACATTGCTTATGTCGCAACTGATTACGAGTAGTTTGCATAATGCCGTGCTTCTATTGCAAAAATAATAATGTGTACGGTCATATCTTTTGGAAAAATAATTATGGATGCTGACCAGAATAGCAAATGGCTCTACATTCCATCTGCCGTTAAGTTAATATTTTATTAGTTTTTCCCAAGGTATTTCCTCAGTTATTAATTGAAAGTTTTTCTATACTCGCTATTGCATGAGTATGTATCTTGTATGATAAGTATAATGGCCAGGGGCCAAGAATGTTTCCCACCCGAAAACATCCTAAGTTGGACCAAGAATCGAACTCGCCATCACTAGATTGGTAATCCTACGCCTTTGCTCGCAAAGCTTTTAAGGTAATTTTAACGAAATGTTGAGTGAGATGTGTTATTTACACTGCGTGAGTTTCATTGCGATATTTCAGGAGTTTCGAAAATACAGTCGCAGGAACAGCATATGCGCGAGAAAATTTTGTATGCAATATCCGCAAAAACCCACATTTCATTAAAAGATGTTGGTATTATTGTTTCATTTCATTTATTTAGTCTACATCTAAACAGATAACACTGAATCAACAATTTGACGCCACAATACACGGTTCGAGGCCGCATCTCTCCATCCTCGGATACGCCCCACGCTCGCCAAGTCGTTTTGCACCTGGTCTGCCCATCTCGCTCGCTGCGCTCCACGCTGTCTCGTACCTGCTGGATCGGAAGCGAACACCATCTTTGCAGGGTTGCTGTCCGACATTCTTGCAACATGTCCTGCCCAACGTACCCTCCCGGCTTTAGCTACCTTCTGGATACTGGGTTCACCGTAGAGTTGCGCGACATCGTGGTTCATTCTTCGCCGCCACACACCGTCTTCTTGCACACCGCCAAATATGATCCTAAGCACCCGTCTCTCGGATACTCCGAGTGCTTGCAAGTCCTCCTCGAGCATTGTCCATGTTTCATGTCCGTAGAGGACAACCGGTCTTATTAGCGTCTTGTACATAACACATTTGGTGCGGTGGCGAATCTTTTTTGACCGCAGTTTCTTCTGGAGCCCGTAGTAGGCCCGACTTCCACAGATGATGCGCCTTCGTATTTCACGACTAACATTGTTATCAGCCGTTAGCAAGGATTCGAGGTAGACGAATTCCTCGACCACCTCGAAGGTATCCCCGTCTATCGTAACACTGCTTGCCAGGCGGGCCCTGTCGCGCTCGGTTCCGCCCACAAGCATGTACTTTGTCTTTGCCGCATTTACCACCAGTCCAGCTTTTGTTTCTTCACGTTTCAGGCGGGTGTACAGTTCAGCTACCTTTGCAAATGTTCGGCCGAAAACGTTCATGTCATTCGCGAAACAAATAAATTGACTGGATCTGTTGAAAATCGTACCCCGGTTGTTACATCCGGCTCTCCGCATGACACCTTCTAGCGCAATGTTGAACAACAGGCACGAAAGTCCGAAATCTTCACACAGTTTTGCACACCATCCACCGTTGCTTTGATCAGTCTGGTAAGCTTCCCAGGGAAACTGTTCTCGTCCATAATTTTCCATAGCTCTACGCGGTCTATACTGTCGTATGCCGCCTTGGAATCAACGAACATATGGTGCGTTGGGACCTGGTATTCACGGCATTTTTGAAGGATTTGCCGTACAGTAAAGATCTGGTCCGTTGTCGAGCGGCCATCGACGAAGCCGGCTTGATAACTTCCCACGATCTCATTCACTAATGGTGACAGACGACGGAAGATGATCTGGGATATCACTTTATAGGCGGCATTAAGGATGGTGATCGCTCGATAGTTCTCACACTCCAGCTTGTCACCTTTCTTGTAGATGGGGCATATAACCCCTTCCTTCCACTCCTCCGGTAGCTGTTCAGTTCCCAGATTCTGACTATCAATTTGTGCAGGCAAGTGGCCAGCTTTTCCGGGCCCATCTTGATGAGCTCAGCTCCGATACCATCCTTACCAGTTGCTTTATTGGTCTTTAGCTGTTGGATGACATCTTTAACTTCCCTCAAGGTGGGGGCTGGTTGGCTTCCTTCGTCCGCTGAACTGACGAAGTCATCTCCTCCGTTGCCTTGACTTTCACTGCCTGTACTCTCAGCGCCATTCAAATGTTCTTCGTAGTGCTGCTTCAACCTTTCGATCGCCACACGTTCGTCCGTTAAGATGCTCCCATCCTTATCCCGGCGAATTTCGGCTCGCGGCACGAATCCTTTGCGGGATGCGTTGAGCTTCTGATAGAACTTAGCGTGTTTCTTGAGAACGGCACAGCTGTTCCATCTCCTCGCACTCCGCTTCTTCTAGGCGGCGTTTCTTCTCATGAAAAAGGTGGGTCTACTGTCTCCGCTTCCGTCTATAACGTTCCACGTTCTGCCAGGTACCGGGACCACCCGCGCTGCGCCCTTCTCCTCCAGAATCTGTCTGCACTCTTCGTCGAACCAATCGTTCCGTCGACTTGTTCTCCGCTGCGTCGTTAATGACTACTTTAACTGTATTTCAGCAGTCCTCAAGAGGGGCCCCATCGAGCTCATCCTCTTCCGGCAACGCTGCCTCGAGATACTGCGCGTATGCAGTGGCGATATCAGGTTGCTTCAGTCGCTCTAGGACGTACAGCGGCGGTCGTCGGTACCGAACATTATTGATGACGGATAGTTTTGGGCGCAGTTTAACCATCACCAGACAGTGGACAGAGTCGATGTTAGTGCCACGATATGTCCTGACGTCGATAATGTCGGAGAAGTGCCGTTCGTCAATCAGAACGTGGTCGATTTGTGATTATGTCTGCAGTGGTGATCTCCAGGTGTACCGATACGGGAGGCTGTGTTGGAAGCAGGTGCTGCGAATGGCCATATTCTTGGAGGCAGCGAAATCAATTAGTCGTAGGCCGTTTTCGTTCGTCAGCCGGTGAGCGCTGAACTTCCCAATAGTCGGTCTAAACTCCTCCTCTTGGCCAACCCGAGCGTTCAAATCTCCTATGATGATTTTGATGTCGTGGCTTGGGCAGCTGTCGTACTCACGTTCCAGCTGCGCGTAGAATGTGTCCTCATCATCATCAGTGCTTCCGGAGTGTGGGCTATGGACGTTGATTATGCTGAAGTTGAAGAACCGGCCTTTGATCCTCAACTTGCACATTCTTTCATTGATCGTCCACCACCCGATCACGCGCCTTTGCACATCGCCCATCACTATGAAAGCTGTTTCCAGCTCGTGTGTGTTGCCGCAGCTTTGGTAGATGGTATGATTACCTCTAAACGTTCGCACAATTGATCCCTTCCAACAAACCTCCTGCAGCGCTACGATGCCGAATCCACGATCCTTGAGCACATCGGCGAGTGTGCGTGTGCTCCCGCAGAAGTTTAGAGATTTGCAGTTCCACGAACCGAGTTTCCAATCGCTAGTCCCTTTTTTTCGTCGCAGTGGTCTTCGCCAATGGTTCCGGTCCGTACTCTATTGTTGATTGTTCGTTGCGTATGTTTTTTTAAAGGCTGGCTTACAGGGCCGGACACCAAACTCTCTAAATTTCCGGAGGACCATTACTTTTTATTTCCGGTGGACCATGGTGCACAGTTTCACTTGGAGTCCCTCGCTGGCACTCGGACGATGATCAGCCGCCCCTAACATGGAGAACAGACGCTGTTGTGAGCCGATCCTGACATGGAGAACAGACGCTCAGTAAGATTTGCACCTCCGGAGAGGATCAACCCCCCTTCCCTGTCAGCATACGACCATAGTTCCCACCGGGGTTGGTTACCCGATCTTCCCTAAAGTTGCTCGTATCCCGGCCAGCACCATGGGGAGGTAGGGATAGGAGTTGCTGGGTAAGAGGCTAAGGACCGCAAAATGGGGTCTATTTTATTCCTTTAGGTACGCGAAGTACCAATGGAACGCTTTACCCAGCATTTGCCGTGCCAGTATTATTGTATTATTGTATACCAATTATCCCAAAAAACACCAGAGTTGAGACGGAACGAAAGATGCTGGGCTAGATAGAAAACATTAGCTTTGGAAGCATTGGGTCTCCAGTAGCTTTGCGAGCAAAGGCATAGGATTACCAATCCAGAGTTGGCGAGTTCGATTATCGGTCCGGTCTAGGATGTTTTCGGGTGGGAAACATTCTCGACTCCCTGGACATATTGCATCTATTGTACCTGCCATACAAGATACATAATCATGCAGAAAGCTTTCAACTAATAACTGAGGAAATGCTAATAGATTACTAAGTTAAAATGCAGGCTATGTTCCAGTTGAAACGTAGAGCCATAGAAGAAGAAGCATCCAAAAATTGTTGTTTCGGAACATAAAATGATTGATTGACCTGTCCCGTCAACTTTTTATTGGCTAATAACACCAACGTCAACATTTTCGGTTATTGGACCAATTTCAGGTCAACTTTGCAAAGAAATACTCATATGTGTTGGTGCTTTTATAAAATGAAATAATTAAAAAAGTGCTGAGATCTAATTTTGGACCGATGCCAGATTTTGGGAAAACATCATTCTTCAGAACGGTTTACAGAGTACTTTTTGATTTTTTGTTAAAGCTAGAGGTATACTAAAGTATAGATTCTTTGAGAAAGTTGACCTAAATTAGTCGAATAATCGACTTTGACGGGACGGTTGAAAGCCGAAAAATCATGGGTACTTCTAGGAAATCTATGAGTACTTCTAGGAAAGTAGTTCAAGCAATTGGATGAGTTGAATAATTCAAGTGAAATAGTCACACGTAAACCAAGTTTACATATTGTAATTAATTTCCTTATAATTTATTGACAATCGGTTGAAAGAATTGTGTTTGGCAGTACATAGCACTAAGTGTACTAATCCACCCCTGATTTTTTTTTGTAAAGGTATAAAGTCAAAATCTTCTTTTTGAATCGCGGACATAGGTTTGTAAGCACCTCGTTATTTTTAACGCAGTACGAAGCACTTTTTCCTCCAAATCCTTTTTGAGACCATGGTCAGAAAAAATTGAAAAAGGGAAGAACACAAAAGTTCAAATATACCATCGTATTCAAATAAACTCTTAGCTTAATGTTTTCGCTACTTTCGAATGTTGCAATGTTTCATCGTCCACTCCCTTTATAAAAAAGCCAAGCTGAGATATATTTAATCCGAATTTGTCTGAAATTCTTTCTAAACTGTACCCTTTGTTCGACCTAGTCATGATAGGGCAATTTGTTTACAACTTTTTACTTTTATGCGTCTTGAATTTGAACTCGCTATTTCCCAAGTTCCAACTAATTTGATGCATTTATCAGAAACAACTGTTAGTGTTAGTGTTAGTTACGACTGTTCCTTTTGTGTTTTGATCGAATATTAAACAATGACAGCAATCGCTGCGCTACAAAGTGACCACCCAAAACACCTATGGATCCAGGCCATCCTCGCTGGTGAATAATAATCGACAACCTTCGCCTGGATTCCTGAGCACAAGGCCGGCGTTTCACAACATTGTTTCCCTTGGTTGACGTTAAAGCCTGGATCAAAAAGATCGTCATCCAGGATTGAGAAAACCAATGGGCTGCTTCCAGAATCATGAAATTGCGGAAGGTCATTCTGGAAGATTCTCACATAATTTCGGCGGAAGGCCCTTTCGTACCATTTGTGACATCTGCGGAGTACAAAACTCAGTGGAACATGTGATTTGCCGATGTCCAAAGTTTGACATTCCTCGTTCCAGCTATGGAATACCGACAAACATTCGAGATGCTCTTGCTGACGATACCGCTAGCTTATCTGTCCTTATCTGCTTTTTCAAAGGACTGTACCACCAGATGTAGATCCAGTTTGACTTTCCGGGCACCACAACCCAGAAATAAGTCCCACCCATGAAGGTGTGCTAGCCTCCATGGCAGTATCTAACATCACTAAACAGTTAAAATTACTCACAACTTCAAAACACAACATAAAATTAGACGCTAGATTTTCATTAAATATAATAAGAAAAACAACAATATAAGTGATCGATACAAAAATATAGCAAATTATCTATCATCTGGTTTCCAGGTACATTGTCTCTGCCTAAACTCACGAGATTTAACATTTCTTGGCCACGTAGACGGCATCATAGCAATTGATTTCCATTTCCGATTCAATACAATTTTGAATGAGATATAATCTAGAGAGCTGGTATCGACCCATCGCGGTACTAATTTCCTAATACTTTTGCATTCAGTATCACAGGCACCCAGACATCTAGATACCATCACTTGAACGTCGTCTTCAGAGACACTGCTGTCGATATTTGTAAGCAACAATGCGAAACTATAATTAGCGCCATTCGATACTCTCGCAGAATCATCCAGAAGTGTTTGGTCTGATGAACCAAATGTAAACGGAACGGATCACTACAAACGATTTGATTTGGAGTAGAGAGTTTCATAACAGTATCCGAGCTGCATTCTCCATTCGAAGAGAGCATAGACATTATTGAATCAATTTTTGCCTTGAGCTCAATAATGTCATCATGAAGTACGCATTTCGGACCCACAGATTTTTGAACTTTTGCGGTTGATACGTTTCTCTCCTTTTTCTCATTCCTCCACTGTACGAACTCAGTAAAATAATCATCACACAACCAAAAGCTGTTTCTGTACGGTGGCGACACAGCAGCAAGTTGTTCTCTGTTCAACCCAACACGTGGTAAACTTCGTCGCACGTTCCATTACAATATATGTGAGGCTGTTCTTTTATTATGACGGGATGGTGGCACTTTTTGCAATCCATAGCGATCTTGAAGCAACTATATTTTCTAGTTTTCACACGATACGGCGGCCAGATAGAGGTGTTGAGATATTGAAATCACGGGTTTCAACTAGCAAGTGATGCAACATTTTTACAGTGCTTAGAAGACTCGTGGCTACCGAATGTGCTTGACGATAAAAGAAAGAATTTGATTGTTGGTGATTTCAATATCGACTGGTTAAAGATATGTGACAAGCGTGAGTTGAAAAATGTTATGGATTCAGTGTCATTGAGACAAGTCATTCAATTTCCCACTCGCGTTAATATCAGAAGCAGTACCATGATTGACTTAGCATTTACAAACGATGATAGAATAATGGCCTTCGACTTGATGGTGACAAGTTATCGGATCATGAAACGATTGGATTTTCATGTCAATCTCAAACGTTGGAAAGAAACTCAACTAAAATTAAGATTAAATGCTGGAAAAAATACTCAAAGCAAAATTTGTGTCGTAAGCTGCAAGAAAAGATGCAAAATTTTGAATCCTTCGATTCCACGGATGATTGTGCATCTATTTTGAGCGAGTCCTTAGAATCGGCGGTGAATGAGTTGGTTACAGACAAGGTGGTAGACATTTATAATGATTGCGCTTGGTATAATGGGAGGTTGCATGGTATGAAAGAGGCTAGAGATAGAGCATATGCTGCGTTTCGAAGGACAGGCGATCGCAATGAATGGCAAATATATCAGAGGATTAGAAATAAATATGTTATGAAAATTCGAAAGACAAAGTCGCAGTATATCAACAAAGATATACAAGACTGTAAAGGTGACTCACACAAAATATGGAAAGTTTTGAAAAAGTGTTGAAACCGGGGAAAAATAATGATCCAGGAGTTGAGTTTGTGGAAAACCAGGGAATCGTCGATGATACAAGTACTGCGAATAAGCTGAATGAGTTTTTTGTTGAGAGCATCAAAGCTATTCACAACAATATTCCAAATGTTCACCTCGTTGATGAAAATGTTGAAAGCAGTCAACGAAATGAAGATGAATGGAGTTTATTTCACGAGATTACTATGACTGAATTGGAAACTGCTGTGAAAGGATTGAAGATTTGTGGAGGTGTGAATAATCTAAATACTAGAGTCATGTGGGATGCATTCGATGTAATAAAGTTCAGTTTTTTGGATGTAATAAACAAATCAATGATGCGTGGAGAGTTTCCGTCGATGTGGAAAAAATCATTTGTAGTTCCGTTACCTAAAATTGCTCAATCTAAAGACCCAGCTGACCGAAGACCAATTAATATGTTACCACTCTATGAGAAAGTTTTGGAACTTCTGGTAAAAGAACAACTCTGTGAATTTCTCGAGAATAAAAGAATTTTAATTAATGAACAATCAGGATTCAGAAAAAATCACTCATGTGAGACGGCTCTCAACCTACTACTGTTGAAGTGGAAACAAGCAATTGAGAATAATAAAGTGATTCTGGCAGCGTTTGAAACAATAGACAGAAATAAGTTGATAATGGTTCTAGCGAAAATTGGTGTAAAAGGTTTGGTGTTGGAATGGTTCAAAAGTTATTTAACAGATAGGCAACAAGCAACACTTTATAGAGAAGAACTGTCAGAAGCTATTCAAGTTGAATTGGGTGTTCCACAAGGAAGTGTACTTGGTCCACTATTGTTTATCATATACATTAACGACATTAAGCAGAACATTACAGTAGGCAATGTGAAGATGTTTGCTGATGACACAGTAATTTTTATTATTGCGGATCATTTCAGTGAGGCGTATCATCATATGAGAATCGAACTAGATAAAATAAGTGAATGGCTTCAATCGAAGAAACTTAAGTTAAATGTAGATAAAACAAAATATATGATCATAACCAATAGAAATAAAGAAGGAAACACTGATTCATTGAACATAGAAGGGGAGGAAATAGAAAGGGTGGACAACTTGAAATATTTAGGCGTGATTGTAGATGATCGACTGTTGTTTAATGAGCACGTAGACTATACTATAAAGAAAGCGGCCAGAAAACTAGGAACGATATGCAGGCTGAATGGATTCTTGGACGTTGAAACAAAATTATGCTATATAAAGCAATTGTAGCACCACACTTTGAATACTGTCCATCTGTACTGTTTCTGGCAAACAGAAGACAAAAACGTAGAATGCAAAGGATACAAAACAAAGCAATGAGATTGATATTGGGAGTCGAACGGACAACTTCTCCAGCCGCCATGCGGGAATGTCTTTGCTGGATGACAGTTGAACAAAGAATTATCATGAAGACACTAGAGTTTATTTTCAAAATGAAAAACGGATTACTGCCAGCGTATTTAACAGTAAATATTCAATATGGGACGGATGTACACGATCATTACACAAGAAGAGCAATGGATTTACGACTGCAAAATTTCAAAAAAGCTGGAACTCAAAACTGCGTATTTTTTAAAGGATTCAAATTGTTTAACAGACTACCCACTGAAATTAAACATGCAAACAACCTAAGACTATTCAAAAGACTATGTGCAAGATGTGTTTTAAATGGATTGATCTAACTCTAGCTTTTGACCTGTAGATTGACGTTATGATGGACATACGCGGGAGCGAGAACGATGTAAGACAAATAAATGATGGAATTATAAGACATTAAAAAAAATATCATTATATGATAACTCGTCTATTAAGCCTCCCAACTTCAAACAAAGCGTATGGGGTGGAGGTGGGACATATTATGGCCCCAATGGGACCATCATAATAAATCGTTTTTTTTTGCGATTTCAAATTACAAAATCTACAAAAAATATTGGTCTGCGACTTGTGACCTTTGCTGCTGCAAGAGGGATGGAAATCAGCAGTACCAATTTCGCACGAAAGGATATCCGCAAACACACTTGGCAACATTCGAGTGGCAACACTTGCTCACAAATGGACCACGTGATGATCACCGAAAAGTAATTCTGGAATGATGTATGGTCCTTCAGAGACTAGAACACCGATTCGGATCATTATCCTGTAGTTGCGAAAATTCGGGCGCGACTTTCCAGAGCCATGAATTCGCGAAATAACCGAGCGATGCGTTTCAATATCCAATGCTAAAGGGGGTTGCTGAACAATACAGCCAGAAGCTGGACTAGCGGATAGGAGATGCCAATGGATCTGGTGACGTAAATAGATTGTGGAAAAATATCCACGAAACTGTGACTACAACAGCGTTGCAATAGAGAACGGCACAGTGTAGCAAAGGCAGAAGAGATACGAATCCACCGCAGAAAGAAAAGGCAGCATGATAGCTAAAGCGCAGGAGAACATGGATAGAAACGTTATGCGACTGTCAATGGCGCGCGGCATAAGATTGCGCCAGTACCCGCCATGTGTAATTACCGAGAGGGGCAATTTGCTGACAAACAAGACTATGCAGGGAAGAATTATTGAACGGTGAAAACGAAGGTTTATTAAGGAGCAGGATGAACATTGAACATAGTCGGCGACGGCAAGCTGTGGAACTAAAACGCTGGTTAGGGTGAAAATGGCTTTAAACGAGCTGAAAACACTAAAACTGATGGGAAGGACGAGATCCCGGTCGAGCTCGGAAGTATGCAGTTGCATTCAACGATCCACTACATTATCCGGAAAATATAGAAGGATGGATATAGAAGGAAGGTATTCTGTTTAACAGACTGAGAACGCTTGAGAAGTCCTTCGTTGTTTAGCTTTCGGATGATCCTTGAAAAATTCCAGGAGTACATCTTGCAGAATCATCATCTGTTAATTGATTTCAAAGCGATTCGGTGAAAGGAAATGAGCTAAGGCATATAATGTCTGAATATGGTTTTCCGGAGAAACTGATTAGACTGATTCGTGCAACGCTTTATGGCTCGAAATAAAGTATTCAGATTGTAGACGAAGTGTCCATCTCGTTTGTGATCCTAGAAGGATCGAAGTACGAAGCAGCGATCTGGCGTGCAGAGGAATGGCACTATCATCACACGGTCGCAGCTTTGCGGACGGCTTTGACCTCATTAGAATCGATCGCAGGGCAGCAATGGGCTTTGGACCATTGAAGAGGGAGAAGGCGAGAATATGCTTAAACATCAACTCTACCAAGACAAAGTATATGGTTGCGAATAGAGATAGAGGTAAACCTAGTGGTGTTGGTGCTGTGGTATTGCTTGATGCGGTTGTAGTTGTTGAAGTATTTGTTTACCTTGGAATGCTTGTGACATGTGACAATGTCGTTACCCGTGGAAAGACGTATTGCTGCTACGAATAGGGCCTTCTACGGATTACGCTACCAGCTTTGGTCCTGCAACATGAAATGGAAACAAAATTGACTACCTGTAGCTTTTTACGGATATGAAGCGTGGACACCAAAAGAGGCGGAACTGACAGCTTTTGAGGTTTTCAAGCGAAAAGTGCTGTGTACAATGCTCGAAGGGAAACTAGAAAATGGTGTTTAGTGCAGACGCACGATCACGAGCTGTATCAAGTGTACAAAGAAAAAAAATATTGTTTGCACTTCCACAGTTATTAACTGCGAGGTTTCTAAGCCAAGTTACCATTTATGCATTAGTATATCATGAGGCTAACACGATGATACTTTTATGCCCAGGGAAGTCGAGACAATTTCCAATCGAAAGAAAGAATAGCGAAGACAATATTCAACAGAGAACCGAATATAGGCCGGCGACTTCGTGGAAGACCACAAATATGCTGGCTGCACGCGGTGGAATCGGACCTGGGGACTAAACATTTGGGAAAACTGGTGGAACATCGTCCAAGATCGACGATTATGTCGATTATTCGGCGAATGAGCGAATCGATGCGATCCAGCTATGCTGCCTGGAAAACTGAAGCGCGATGCTTTTCCTACAGAATTATAAGCGAGTCAGTTCGCACATGATGCCTTAATGATTGTGATTCGAGCATAATTCTATCTACACTGATAGCGATGGGTTTTTTTAAAGCTGGGAACCTCTGGTTGTATGGGACATCAAAAATCTCACTTCGCTGCATGCCTTTCCACGGTTTGTTCTAAAAATACACACCTGCGTTATTTATTTAAAATTTAAATTTAAACTCTCAACTACATGAAAATGCGCTACTCACAATTTTATATGACTCTACTAACGTATCTCGTGTAGGTACGAAGAAATGTGTCAAACATTTTTTTTATGGAAGTTGTTTATCTCTGTAGTTATTTTCACTTGACTACCTCATGGATTCCTAAGCCGGTCAGAGCCGGGTGTTTTGACCGGGGTAATACAAACAGAAATACTTTATCGATGCTACAATTTTCGGTAAATAGAAACAAAGTGTGGAGAGTTCACGAAGGGGGTCGATAAAATCCAACATCCATTAATAATAATTCATCGTTCGGTGAGTCACTTCTCTCTGGCTCCGTGCATGCGTGTGTGAACATATTTTAGCGTCAAAGCCAGTCAGCAGGGCGAAGTCAGGGCTCATAAGTTTCCCAGCAGTATCTTATTATCTCCCAGCTGGAATCAAGCTGGATGTTGCTGTTAATTTAATTTTTATGATCATTCATCAATCAAACCCGATGGAACGATTTCGCACGATATGTTACCCTATGCAAGTTTGATGCTAAGGTATGTATCGTGGAAATACAAAATACTTGACACTTTTTATGGTTAGTGTATACTGCACAATGCTTATAAATTTATCGTCATATGAATATTCCAATAAGTAATTAAATGTTTGGTCATTCTGTGCCTTCTCCATGGTGCATCAGTCGAAAAAAAGATCATGTCATATGGTGAGGCAATGTAATGCAACCAGGTGAAACTAACCGGCAGTGAAAGGTTATTTATATCAAGGATGCTTATTTGACACATGAAGTTGAAATATCTGCTTTGACCTTCTCTGAAATTCCAACTTAAAAAATATTGTGAATGAGATTTAACAGGCTTGAGATTTTCAATCAATATAATGTAGGCTAAGTCAGCGGTTGGTCATGAATGTGCCTTCATAAACAAAAAATAAATAAATTGTCAAATTTGATTCAATCATGACCTCGATATTAGCAATTCACCCATCACGTCAACAATTACGTTGTAATTAGGAATGTTGCATTTTTTATCCACACAACAGAGGAATGCATATTTTATTGTTTTATATTATGGCATGAGATAGGACAAAGTGATCTAGTGCCCCTTAATACTGAATCTGAAGAATGTCGTTATCTTGCAAGTAACGCAAGGTAAATATAATATTGTAAATATTCTGAAGTCATTGTCACTAGTAGATACGATGTTGTTACTTTCTGCTCCGTACTGATTCGCTTGGATATTATTTTCGATATCAAACTAAGTTGTTTGAGCCAAGCTTTAATTGACCAATGCCAAGTTTTTCAGCCCTCAGCTCAATGTTCTTACCATACAAGTCACGTTTGTCGATGATGCACATGTGTAGTACCTACTCCTCTGTGCATTCAACTCCCTTGTTAATCAGCGTCAAGGCTTTTTCGTCGTTACTTCTTGTCGTTTATATTATTTCGCAGGTCGTATTTTCACGCGGTTGAACTTCTCGCCTAGGAGCCGTGCAAATTTGCATTTTGCGCTGGTCACTGCTATAAACAGATATTTTCAGCACATTAATAAGATCTACAAAAGTCGGCACTTGAAGTTAATTCAACGTGATATCGGCAGCTTACAGGCTCAGCCGACTCGATGGAGGACAAGTGCCTTTCATTTAGCTGACACCTTCCAACCTCAGTTGGTGGTTGGTTTGTGACATTCACGAGCTCTTTGGGTACTGATCGGAACCTATTGACATGGCAGTCAGTAGGACGTTCAACTCATCACAGCTGTTGCTGCAATGCTGCATTTCTGGTATACGACTGTACGAATTGCGGGAGAAGTGGCAACTGCGTATCTATTGGGTTTTTGTCATTCATTTTGAAGTTTGGCTTTCCTTACGTACTGAATTATACACAACGACTTTGGTCTAAGCGGCGGCGCTATAATGGATCATTCACTGTCAATTACAGTGAATTTTTATGCAATTATTGCAACTGTCCACGATTCAAATTCATGGATTTGCGATCACCGTCTATTTAAATTAAATATAAAAATACCAAATATACTTGATAGATACATACATAAGAAGCATAGCTACACTAAAATAGTCATACTTGGCGGTTTAACCCCGTGTTTCACTAAAAGTTGATTTGCACTTGCCTTGCTTTGAGAATTAGATCCAGACGATATTAAATTATAGCTTTCTAAATAACCTCAAAACATCCGCCTGTCGATTATGCTTTTTTGCTGGATCTATACATAACACGAAAATTCACAACACAAAGGCACAAAGGAAACATAACTCTGACCTCCGGAGGCGATATTTCAATTGTGTACATCTTGCATCACTTTCTCAAACGATTTGGCACACGCTTTTCGTTCCGCGGCCCTACGAATATCGCCAATCTATGCCTTCACGCTATGCATTTTCGAAGCAAGCTTTACCGGGAACCTTGCCCGGGTATCCAACATGCCAGACTTCTGCACCATCATTCTACAAAATTCTAACGATTCAAACCGAACGAATTGGACAGACTATCAGCCAGCAGAGACAGGCACCTTGAGCGAAATTTGAACCACACTTAACGGGAACAACTCGTGCGCAATAATGGCCGAGTCAATCCACCTGGGTCTTAGAATTTCAAACGTGTCGGCATGTATTAGGGCAACTAAATTGGATTATATCTGGTGAGGTGGTGGATAGATGTAAGGGAAATAAGTATAAAATGCGCCACCACGTTTTCTTGGTTATAAACCCAAATTTTGAAAAACATTTGCACGCCGTTACGCAACAAAATCTATACTTATTTATTTTTTAAAAATAAAATGTTTATTCGATTTTTTACGATGCAATTTCGTTGTTTTCGTCAACAATGCATTTTCTTTAGATACAAAAAACATTTTCTCCTTATTACAATCGATCTTGAACATTGACTACCATTTTTATCATATAGTTGAATATTTTAAAACTTTACAACGACTGATATGTTAGATTATTTATAAACCATTCGAAAAAAATGTTTCGGGTTAAATCACCATTCAATTAAAAGATTTACCTAGGGGCGCATATTGACCATCCTTCCCCTATTCAATCCATATCAAGGATGTATTTTTTCACAAGCGATATATTTTTCAATAGAAAGACTATTTTGCACATGCAGGGCTACTGTTCCTTGAAACAAATATTTTTCTGCTCTGTTTTTCTTATATCCAGATGATGATGATTATGATGCTGATACTACCATCTATTGTATCAAGGCACCTGCTGATAGCACTGGCCATATCTGACAAACGATTTGATCATGATTATACTATTGTTTGTATTTCATCAAACTCCTGTATGAAGGGCCAAAATGAATGAGGTGGTTCCATAAGCAGATACACTTATTCGAATCCACGGTATGAATAGAGAATCTCCTTCAAGAAGAAAGTTCGTACACACAATAATATAATCTAGCCCTCGTTTCCAGATTGTCCCAGTAGATAGGGAGAAGAGCTCGCCCTCTATCCACGAGATGTTAACAATAGGAAGTTGGTTGTCCCACTCTTCCTATCCAAATTGCTTCAATCGGGTGCCCCAATCTTAGATTCTAAACATTCTTTCGTTGACCACTACAAAACAATCATTCACAGGGGTAATAACATGCTGGGGTTCATAAACCGTTTCTGCTATAACTTTCATGACCCATATACAATTAAAACACTTTATGTAGCTTATGTTAGATCAATAATGGAATATTGCAGTATTGTATGGTCTACTTTCTCATTCACGCACGAAGAGAGATTAGAATCTGTACAAAAGCAATTTTTACAATTTTCTCTTTGTAAATTAGGCTGGACATCATTTCCACTCCCATCATACAAAGCACGCGGGGGCAGCAGGGACAGTAGGGACAGCATGGACCATGTCCAAGGGCTTGACGACCCCTCCCCAGCTGTCTGCGAGTCAGGGAGAACTGCCTAGGGCGTGGTGGGATTTAGCAGTGGGCTCTGCTAAAATCCCTCCCAAAAAACCACAAGTGCCCGTAAGCGGACTCTATCAAAGCGACTGTGTGCCGCTTCAAAAGCACAAGCCTAGGGAGGAGTGCCAACTGGCATGTGGAGTGTCCCTACTTCGGTAGGGTAGTGCGTGAGCTGCTTCGGCAGGGAGTGAGTGATCTGTTTGTGCTGAGGCAGGAGTGTCATAGCGAGTCGCCGCCGCTATGGCCACCTCGAAGCGCAGCAGAAGTCTGAGTATGGACTGCACATGCTAAGGTAAGAGTGTCGTAGCGTAGTATCGTTGATTAGTCCCCACATACCGCTATCGACACCTCGAGGCATGGCAGTGGAGTGTTAGAATAAGTTGTGGAGTGTACCTACTTCGGTAGGGTAGCGCGTGAGCTGCTTCGGCAGGGAGTGAGTGATCTGGTTGTGCTGAGGCAGGAGTGTCATAGCGTGTCTCCGCCGCTATTGTCACCTCAAAGCGCAGCAGAAGTCTGAGTATGGACTGCACATGCTGAGGCAGGAGTCGAGGTATCCCATCGACACCTCGAGGCATTGCAGTGGAGTGTTAGAGTGAGCACCGAAAAGGGTCACATGGAGCGAATGGTCTTTGGAGAAGCTGCTTCGGCGGCAGGGTAGCAGTGGGTTGTACCACACACCTACAGTTGTGCACATGTGGTGCATGGGGAGTGTCCCTGCTTCGGCAGGGTAGCGTATGGTCTGCTTCGGCAGTGGTGTGATTGATCTGCTCGTGCTGAGGCAGAGTGTCGTAGCGCAATATCTGTAGGCCCAGGCAGTTACCGCTATTGACACCTCGAGGCATGGCAGCGGAGCGTCCGGGAGAGCATCCAAGTAAGACTCAAATGAAGTGAATGGGGTGCGAGCACCCAAGTCAGTCTCGCGTGGGACGAGTGCCTGTGTGAGCGATAATGAGTGAGTACGCTTAGTACTGCCGTTCCCCCAGAAGTAGTACTGCGAGGTAGTTCCTGGGGGAAACGATGGTGGAGCCCAAGGGAGTTTAGTCGGTATTACCGGTATGGTCGAGTCCGACACTCCAGTACACTTCCGTGTGGTAGTTTGGCAACTACAATGCACGTGTACTGGGTTAGTGTGTAAATGCATTCTCCCTTGTAAAAAAAAAAAAAAAAAAAAATACAAAGCACGCTGCATGCTCATTGACATTAATATCATTATTATCAGACTAAGGCCGGAGTGGCCTGTGCTGCACATAAAAGTCTTCTCCATTCAGCTCGGTCCATGGCTGCACTTCGCCAACCACGCAGTCTGCGGAGGGTCCGCAAATCGTCCTCCACCTGATCGATCCACCTTGCCCGCTGTGCACCTCGCCTTCTTGTTCCCTTCGGATCGTTGTCGAGAACCATTTTCACCGGGTTACTATCCGACATTCTGGCTACGTGCCCGGCCCACCGCAGTCTTCGCGGTGTGAACGATGGATGGTTCTCCCAACAGCTGATGCAACTCGTGGTTCATTCGCCTCCTCCACGTACCGTCCGCCATCTGCACCCCACCATAGATGGTACGCAACACTTTCCTTTCAAAATTCCCAGTGCGCGTTGGTCCCGAGCATCGTCCAGGTCTCGTGTCCGTAGAGAACTACCGGTCTTATAAGCGTTTTGTAGATAGTCAGTTTGGTATGGCGGCGACCTCTATTTAATCGGAGCGTCTGACGGAGTCTAAAGTACGTACGATTTCCAGCCACTATGCGCCTCCGAATTTCTCTGCTGGTATCGTTATCGGCGGTCACCAGTGAGCCCAAGTACACGAATTCTTCAACCTCCTCGATTTCGTCACCACCGATAGAAACTCGTGGTGGGTGGCTTACATTGACCTCTCTTGAGCCTCTTCCTATCATGTACTTCGTCTTCGACGTGTTGATGACTAGTCCAATCCGTTTAGCTTCGCTTTTCAGTCTGATGTAGGCTTCCTCCATCCTCTCAAAGTTACGTGCCATGATATCAATGTCGTCAGCGAAACCAAATAGCTGGACGGACTTCGTGAAAATTGTACCACTCGTATCAATCCCTGCCCTTCGTATTACTCCCTCCAAAGCGATGTTGAATAGCAGACACGAAAGACCATCACCTTGCCGTAACCCTCTACGCGTTTCGAAGGGACTCGAGAATGCCCCTGAAACTCGAACTACGCACATCACCCGATCCATCGTCGCCTTGATCAACCGTATCCGGAAATCCGTTTCGTGCATTAGCTGCCATAGCTGGTCCCGATCGATTGTATCATATGCGGCTTTGAAGTCAATAAACAGATGATGTGTGGGCACGTTGTATTCGCGGCATTTCTGCAATACCTGACATATGGCGAACACCTGGTCTGTGGTAGAGCGTTCACTCATAAATCCCGCCTGGTACTGCCCCACGAACTCTCTTGCAATTGGTGTTAGTCGGCGGCATAAAATTTGGGATAGTACCTTGTAGGCGGCGTTCAGCAATGTGATTGCGCGGTAGTTGCTACAATCCAGCTTATCGCCTTTTTTGTAGATGGGACACACGACACCTTCCATCCACTCCTGCGGCAGAACCTCATCCTCCCAAACCTTGGTAATCACCCAGTGCAGCGCTCTAGCCAGTGCCTCACCACCGTGTTTAAAAAGCTCTCCTGGTAGTTGGTCAACTCCAGGGGCTTTGTTGTTTTTCAGCCGGCCGATCTCCTCCTGGATTTCCTGGAGATTCGGAGCCGGAAGTCGCATGTCCTGCGCGCGTGCTCCTAGGTTCATTACCATACCGCCACCGTTGTCTGCCATATCGCCATTCAGGTGCTCTTCGTAGTGCTGCCGCCACCTTTGGATCACCTCACGCTCGTTTGTAAGAAGGTTCCCGTTTATGACCTTACACATCTCGGCTGTGGCACGTGGCCCTTACGAGAACGGTCCAACTTCTCATAGAACTTTCGTGTGTTATCAGCGCGGTACAGTTCCTCCTTCTCTTCACGGCCTCGATATTCCTGCTAGCACTTTTTACTCCGGAAAATCGAGTTTTGTCTGTTCCGCACCCGTTTGTATCGTGCCTCGTTCGCTCTCGTGCGGTGTTGCAGCAATCTCGCCCATGTTGCATTCTTCTCTTCCACTAACTGCTCACATTCGCCGTCATACCAGTCGTTTCTCTGATCCGGAGCCACCGTGCCTAGTGCAGCGGTTGCGGTGCTTCAAATGGCGGATCGAATATCTCTCCAGCCGTCTTCAAGACATACAGACTCATTGACATACAGACTTTGAAAGAGCGGCGTGAAATAGCAATGGTTTCCTTCGTATATGATATCGTTTCGCAACGTGTTGATTCACCTGGAATCTTATCAAAATTAAACTTTTATATTCCTTCAAGGTAACTTCGAAATCGTACCTTATTTATAACGAATAATGGACATTTACAATCAACACTGCGAAGCTATCGACTTTACAATGTCTCGGCAGAATCTTAAAACATATTTTAATAGAATTCGAAATCGTAACAAATAAGACAAAAAATTTAACATTTTTTATCTGCCCTATTGAATATCTAGTTAATTTTCATTATAAATATATTTTTGAGATTTTTTCGGCTATGCAGTCTAGTTTATTAGAACAAATTTTAAATTTTTGTCCAACGTTTCGACATCGGGTTCGATGTCTTCTTTTCGAACCCGATGTCGAATCGTTGGACAAAATTTAAAAATTTGTTCTAATAAACCAGACTGCATAACCTCAAACAATCTCAAAATTAACACAACGAAGTCAACAACTGAAAATTATAAATATATGTTAAATATTTCACAATCTATAATATTAGCATTAAGAAATGATGGTTATTTTGTGGTATATAATCATATAGTTGCAATATAACTTGGTAAATATATATTATAGTATTCCCTCACCTAGTTTCAAATCACATGTCCTGGATGAGAAAGGACCTATCTTCAACACCAGCTAGTTTTAGATTTATGCTGTCTTCAGAAATACCAATAGTTTGTCTAGAAATGTACTGGTTTAAATCATGATATTCATCGTTCTGGTTCACAGATCAAAAAATAGACTTCTTGGTTGAAAAGATGAAATAAAAAGACGAATGGCAGTATCATACATAATTACATGAATGTTTTGATTAAAATGAATATGTAGCCTATTTTTTTTTGTAATATCTAGAAATAAGAAGAGTTGGCTAAGAGATTGTTGAAAAATCTGAGGAAATCGGTTAGAAAACCACTGAGATATAGCCATTAGAAAATTAAATTACAACGATTTTCTGAACGAATTATTCCTGGTGTTAATTATATAGATTCACTTCAAAAACTAGCCGAGCTTGAGCCAAGATCTTAAAAGGAACAAAATCAAAAAGTGTTCGAAGTTTGGAAAATAGAATTTTGAATCCTGAAAAATGTTTACATTTCAAACCCAATATGTTCTTCAGTTTCATCAATTTCAATAATAAGATAATATATTTCTTTTTCGTATAAATACTTTTTTTGTTCCATACTTAAATATGTTTTCCGTGTTCCATTAGTTTAAAAAAAAAGGAGATAATTATTGTGTACATATAGCGGCCCCAAAACGCCGTATTCCATCATATTTACCGTATTTGGTATGTCCTACTGGTCTCCGAAAGGTCAAGGAGGGGGGGGGGATAAAAAAAATAAAAATTTAAAATTAAAAAAAAATAATCAAAAAACTCCTCGGATTTGTTAAAGAATGTTTTGAAAATTCTCAAAATAATCCGAATTTTATTTTGTTGCCCCCCTTGGTTCGCCGTAGAGCTGGGCGAGCTCGTGGTTCATTCTTCGCCGCCACACACCGTCTTCTTGCACACCGCCAAAGATGGTCCTAAGCACCCGTCTCTCGAATACTCCGAGTGCTTGCAAGTCCTCCTCGAGCATTGTCCATGTTTCATGTCGCGGTGGCGAATCTTTTTTCCCCGCAGTTTCTTCTGGACCCACTTTTTGTGCTTCACGTTTCGCGCGGGTGTACAGTTCTGCCACCTTTGCAAATGTTCGGCCGACAATGTCCATGTCATCCGCGAAACGAATAAATTGACTGGATCTGTTGAAAATCGTACCCCGGCTGTTACACCCGGCTCTCCGCATTACATCTTCTAGCGCAATGTTGAACAACAGGCACGAAAGTCCATCACCTTGTCTTAGTCCCCGGCGCGATTCGAACGAACTGGAGTGTTCGCCAGAAATCTTTACACAGTTTTGCACATCATCCACCGTTGATCAATCTGGTAAGCTTCCCAGGGAGTAATACGAAGGGCAGGGATTGACACGAGTGGTACGATATCATGGCACGTAACTTTGAGAGGATGGAGGAAGCCTAGATCAGACTGAAAAGCGAAGCTAAACGGATTGGACTAGTCATCAGCACGTCGAAGACGAAGTACATGATAGGAAAAGGCTCAAGATAGGTCAATGTAAGCCACCCACTACGAGTTTCTATCGGTAATGGCGAAATCGAGGTGGTTGAAGAATTCGTGTACTTGGCCTCACTGGTGACCGCCGATAATGATACCAGCAGAGAAATTTGGAGACGCATAATGGCAGGAAATTATACGTACTTTGGACTCCGCAAAACGCTCCGATCGAATCGAGTTCACCGCCGTACCAAACTGACCATCTACAAAACGCTTATTAGACCGGTAGTTCTCTACGGACACGAGACCTAGACGATGCTCGTGGAGGACCAACGCGCACTGGGAGTTTTCGAAAGGAAAGTGGTGCGTACCATCTATGGTGGTGCAGATGGCGGACGGTACGTACGACGCGAATGAACCACGAGTTGCACCAGCTGTTGGGAGAACCATCCATGGTTCACACCGCGAAAATAGGATGACTGCGGTTGGCCGGGCACGTAGCCAGAATGTCGGACATTAATGCGGTGAAAATGGTGCTCGACAACGATCCGACGGGAACAAGAAGGCGAGGTACACAGCAGGCAAGGTGAATCGATCAGGTGGAGGACGATCTGCGAACGCTCCGCAGACTGCGTGGCTGGCGAAGTGCAGCCATGGACCGAGCTGAATGGAGAAGGCTTTTATGTATTGCACAGGCCACTCCGGCCTTAGTCTGGTGATAAATAAATGGACTAGAAATTTAATGTAGTTTCACGAAATGTTCAGGAACCGACCATGGCCATCGGATACCGAAGATATGCCGGGTTTTTCGAAGCTATTTGTGGTGGGTATTAGGAAAGCTCGACAACATTCAAAACTTGTGTTACTTATCCGTAGATACCAAAAGTTTCGAGAAAATCGCGTTCTATCTGAGAGCTCACTACTTTGCTATAGTATTTTTCAAACAGTTTCAAATATTTCAAATTGTAGTGATAAATACAAAAAGTAATTTATACCTGTATTACGCGCGCGATTCTCAAACTTTCGTAGACTACACATAAATAATAAAAGTTAAAACACATCAACAAAATACCATCATCATCATCGAGGTGAAATAGTCTATAAGGCCCAAATTACCGTAATCCAGTCATTGACAAGAAAACAGCCACGTGCTTGTACCACCCCCAGGAAAAAATTCGCCCACTGAGGAGAAAATGCATTCCCCAGCTGAATCGGGGAAGCACTCTTCTTTTAAAACTACATCAACATATAGTGGTGACTTCAATACATCCGTGGGATGCTTCATTTGGATGAATTTCATAATATTATTTGAAAAAACTGCCTTTTGCCGAAAATATTGCAAAGTTGAAAAAATATTTTTCCAGAAGGGGAAACCGTCGATTTACTCTCACGCTCTCTTATACTTTGCAGATACTCAAAAATCATCGTTCAGTGTTGCGTGTTAATTTGTTCTATATGTTATGCTTGTTTTCTCGAATATGTACGTAAACATCAAGCAATAATCTATGAAAATGATGCTTTTCATGCTATATATTGACACTAAATATTAGATGTGAGCTAGAACTGTAAAAACGCAAGCATTCATAGGCAACGCAGGTTATTTATTTTTTCATAACTCAAGTGTTGATAATGTAATGTAATGCTAAAATAATAATGTAATGCTAAAACGGCATCACTTTTCATGTACACAGAGAGAAGACCGATCGTATGGTCATGTACACTGAACCAATACTTCATCCCGTAAGCGACTGAAATCTATTTTGCTCACGCCCTTTAACGAACATCATCCGCTTTCCGAATGATTCTCACTCGGCTGTTCGAAGGTAGATGAGATGCAGCCGTAGGACAATCATCGGAAAACCGAATGACGAACATTCCAAAACCGAATGGATTTTCAAAAAGAAATCAAGTGGTTTGTTAGATAATTTTGAAAGTAGCGCAATATGATAATGGAATGGCTTAAACACAATTTACATGTGAGATGTATACGTAATCATAATCAGTAATACTAATTTAGCGTATCAAGAGTTTGGAATAAATAAAAACGAAATGACACTCATGCACAGAATTTTATTTTTGATACTTTTTACGGTAATATTTACAAATCGCAAACACAGTTAAACATTGATTTGAAGGCAGCAATGGACATCTTAAACGAAAACTAGTCACCAATCAGACCAAACGACGGTTGTAGAACACAGATTCCCCAGTTTCAGCCGGACGTGCAATGGGTAATGAAGCTTTGAAGTGAATGCAGCCAAACGTCGATGAAAATCGCCATTTCTTTCACTACACCACTGCCTCGGCCGCTGTATTGCGTTTTTTCGTAGCTCGTAAATAATCCGTAGCTTAATCTGCGCTTTCACTTTTTCGATGTATTTCCGGAGAGTATAGAAAACATTGTTCTATTTCGGCTCATCCTTGATAAAATTTGTACAGTAGCCGTTCGATAACTGCAAAATGTTTACTTTTCAGTTAACGAATGCCGTTCGATAACTGCAACGCATTCTAGACGTCAAACGGTTGTCAATCGACGTCAGATGCAATAAAAGTGCATCTAAATGTGCAGCGCAATGCAGCTGTCATTGAGTTTGACATCAGTTTGAAGTTTAGCGGTCCGATAACTGCAAAACTGTTGCAACTATCGAATTGCAGTTTAAGGTGAGTTACGGCGGCGTCCAAAAATGGCAGCCACAATGGCCGTGCTATCTCTCACCTCGCGTTTTTGCTCGCACAAATGTGAATATTTAGGCGGTTAGCACATCTGGAAACCATTTTTTCATGTATGCTGCAAGTGAGCAAAAGTGAAAAACTACTTTTTGCTTTTGTCTGTCGTTTACTTTTCAAGTTATGTGCCCTCAAAAGTGCTATGTAGATTTGAAATTGGGCTCCAACGCGATTCACCTTAAAAAGCATTGCAGTTAAATGACTTGCAGTTATCGAACGTCCACTGTACTACGAATTGGTATGTCCACTGTGCTTTTGTTCCGGTGTTCTGTAATTTAAATTGATTATCAATTACAAAATGCATTAAAGGTTTATGATAATAATTATCCGCTACTTACCTAATAAGTTTTGAAAATTTTGTGTTGCGACAGCTACCGGAAAAAAATGTCGTACTGGCAGCGATACTATTGCTACAACTGATAATGATTCGAAACCCGAATAACTTTCGTTGAGGGGCGTGATCGATGTGCTTTTCATCCACGTATGAGATAACTCTCTGTTGCATTCTCACTGTTCCACGAATGAAATTACCAAACATACGAAAATCAAAACACAATCATCCGCATTGAAGATGATTGTCTTCTGTTAGTTAGACTATGAGGCATACGGTTATCTTCGTGAGATGAAATTGAGATGATGTGTCATAGAGACAGATAGGATGATAAATCTTACCCTTATATGATGATGTTTGGGCTCAGTGAAACAATCCATTGAATCTGGACGAACATTTGAGAAAGTAGTCAACTGCATCATAATTTTACATTCATGTAAAATGCATGTAGGAAATTGTGTAATTAGGAGAAGGATGCACAACAAATCAATCTCAGATGCATGTATTGGTATTGAAAAGGACGTTAATATTTTGTGGAAATATATAGAGTTTGATACCTTTTGAAAAGTTTGTGTACTTTGTACAAAATCAGATCTGAGCGAATGAGTAGGCTCTCCGCAAAAAAAGAAGCGAATAGCAAGAAAAAGAAGTCGATTTGATGTATGACATTTGAACCATAAGCGCTCTAAAGAAATAACAAATCATTTACATTCGTCCAAACAAAAATATCCGTTATCACAAACTTCGACAAGATTCACAATTAGTCATCTATAAAAAGTTAAATAGGTTTACAGAACAGCTTTCAAGTGTGAAAAGCAAAGTCTCTTGAACTGTGATAGTGTACTTGCTCGCTTAATGTGTGCAGGCATTGAATTGAAAACATTTATTGATATTAAGGACAATGAATTTTGTGAAGCACCATGCCAAAAATAAGATGTTCTTTTTTCATCCGCGTTTCTAGTCACTAACTAAAGTCACTAGATATAAAGTCTGTCGAAGACACTAATAGGTCAGGTCACCAATCGAACTGTCATTTGCGGGATCCAATCGAACATGACGCTTCAAATGGGCTTGAAGCAATGGAGAGTATTGAGATAGTGCTGATAAATATATTGGAAAATTATTCCAAAAATATAAAAAGCTACAAAATCCAAAGAAAAAGGTAAAGGAATTTGTTTTTGGATTTACTAGTTGAACAACAATCTGTTTGATTTTTCGCGAATAAAATGTGGAAAATGTGTTTTTTCTTTGAGAAAGCAACTTATAAAAGCTAACAATCGTAAATACGAGAGCTTGAACTTTTTCATGGGCTGCCAAAATCTAACAAGAATTTTTCTGATTGGAACATCTCACGGTTTTCACTCCGCCAGTAACAAGTGGCGGGCCCTCCTTAGCCGTGCGGTAAGACGCGCGGCTACAAAGCAAGACCATGCTGAGGGTGGCTGGGTTCGATTCCCGGTGCCGGCCTAGGCAATTTTCGGATTGGAAATTGTCTCGACTTCCCTGGGCATACAAGTATCATCGTGTTAGCCTCATGATATACGAATGCAGAAATGGTAACTTGGCTTAGAAACCTCGCAGTTAATAACTGTGGAAGTGCTTAATGAACACTAAGCTGCGAGGCGGCAATGTCCCAGTGGGGGATGTAATGCCAACGAAGAAGAAGAGTAACAAGTGGCCACTCCTCTAGTGACTTTAATATCAACGGGATATAAACAAGAAGCCGCTGTAAATTTTCAGGCGTGGAAAATCGCACATTGTACTGGTCTAGCCTCGGGTCTAGCATTCAGATATGATTTTTAGCCAACTTTTACTAATTATGAAAGACGTGAAAAAAGCGAATCCTTCAGCATTTGTACAGCGTCGCATTTGTACGCCGGGTGCTAACCCAGACAAGATGTAAAAAGTTAAGCCCGCAGTCCACTGTTTGTCATAATGGCAAATATTTGTCAAGTTGATCCGGACATCTATCAAACCGATTAGAAATCGACATGGATATCAGGCTGACTTGACAAATATTTGTCGATATATGACAAACAGTGTACTGATAGCTTTATTCACCAATCTCGATTAAAAGCACACCCAGTTTCATAGCAAGATCCCAAGTGTCATAAAGGTTGCTCCAGTGGTGCACTGAGGCAACTCTCACTGGTAATTTCAATGTCATATTTACGAGCGCGTACGACAAGACGCGCCATTTCCTAAGCGCTCCTTGGTCACCGCACGGCTCTGCCTTCTCGCCTCACACGAACGCCGCCGTGTCTTGTCTGTTGCATTGCATCAGCAGCAGGCAGGAGGCCTGGCCGGAGTTGTACCGGAGTGGCGATACACGGGTTGGAGAGTGTGTCCCGGGCAGAACCGATATTTGTTTTACCACTTTGTTCGCCATTTCTCTTCCTCCACATCTGGATCGGGATCGATCGCGCGATGTAAATCACCTTCGCCTCAAGATATAGGGTTCTATTTATACGTGTGGCCGCTTTTACCCATTTTCAGATACTAACGGAACGGTTACTGAGAGAGTGCTGCGAGTCGGTACTAGGTAAATAAAAATAAATTTAAAATGTTCTGAAAATGAGCCGAAAGAATGCAGAATAGAAAATCTTATGAAACGGACTCGTATTGAACAATTTCTAATGGGTACGCGTTTGTTTAGGTTCAAAACTGATTGCTTTGAAAGCAAATTTGTTTTGAATGGTGAAAGAAACCCGCTGTTGTCTATTGTCCCCTGGATTGAGTGAAGCGGACTGAAGCTAATCACGAACAAGAATATATTTTAGTTTTATTCAGACAAAAACCTTATAATAATTGTATTCTTGTGTATTTTACTTTGAATATCTCGACGATTTTTTTTTGGGATCATGCGATTTGGATTTGGTTTGGTTACTGAAACATTATTTCTACTTCAGACTTCAGAGCATCCTGTACCCGGGCTCCACAATGTAGAGGTGTGCTCTTCCGCCGCTAATACTTTTCGGCATGATGTCGCTGCTGACATGTTTACATCGACGCACCGCTGTTCTCAATATTACCCGCCGTCGAACTCTAATTTCTCACGCTGATTCAAATTGGTAAGGCTTATACAATACCGTATAATATTAAATATCCCTAGTAACATTTTGATTTTATGTTGGTTTTATAACACTCTTGAAGAGTAAATTATGGTCATCGAGAGCGTTATAAAACTTAAAATGTTACTTGGGATATTACGCATTTTACCTGAAAAAATCGATATTGTGTTTTGGACATGTATTTTCCCAGAATGCTGTTTACAATTCGTTTTTGAACAGTTGCATTTAATGTAGATAGGTCTCCAGTTAGCCTTGCGAGCAAAGGTATACGATTGACAATCCGGAGATGGCGAGTCCGATTCTCAGTTCGGTCTAGGATGTTTTCGGGTGGGAAACATTCTCGACTCCCTGGCGACAGTGTAGCCATTTTACTTGCCACACAAGATACATACTCATGCAATGGCGGTTATAGAAAAGCTTTCAATTGATAACTGAGGAAATGCCAATAGAAAGTTGAAAGGCAGGCAAAGTTCCATTTGGAATGTAGAGCCATAGAAAAAGATTCAATATAGATTTGAATTAAATTTTCTGACAAACTGTTTCCACGGGATTTTTTTTAAATAAATTTCCGTGTGAATTTTTCTGAATTCCAAGCGATACTTTTCGGCTCTTCCATTGAAAATTCGGCATTCCTCGGAATTTCCATAGTCTTCATTTCCACATTTCCTCAAAATGTTCATGGGTATTCGTCGGATTTTAACGGGAAATGCTTCGATATTTTCACGCAATTTTTTCGAGCTTTCATGCGACATTCTTCAAAATTTACACAAAAAATCTTCGCAATATCCGCGTTTTACGCAAATGAACATAGAGCGCAAACCGTATGGCTACAGAAGCCCATTTTGGATGCAAAATCGAATTTGATGTATTCTATTCTTTTCTAATATTGTAGTTATAAGAAGGCATCTAATTCTCTTCTTTTTTTGAAATAATCATAATCAGCAATTTAACACCAACCAGTTAGACTTGTTCAGCGTGTAATGGCATCTTAATTCCATACAACAAGTACCATTCGTAACTATGCATTTGATAGGTGCCATAATAGTGCGCGTAGTCTGTCATACCCGGAATGCTGACTGTGCACACTCGTTACTCTTTCCGGTAGGTGATAGTTGCGTCGGACATATATGCGAAATTTCACACCTTGGAGCACTTAGGTGCGCTAAGGCCCCATGCAGTTAAGCTTACAGTTGCGCAGATAAGAACTTTGATTGATGCACAATGGCCGAGAATTAATTAAACGTCGCTTAATTTGTAAACGTCATGCCGCGGAATAACTTTTTTATGCGTATGAACGCTAAAAAGATGTATCTCAGTGTCGAGCCGGGGACATGAACGATGTGTGAGTACATACGTGTGTAACATGGAACGAAACGTTCCTCGCACTGAGAGGCTGCAACAGGGCAGCGACTGAAATGCAAAATGCATCGCTTTTAACCTGCAGATAGCACATTCAAAGAGAAAGATATGATTACATCCAAATATATCACTTGGAGTTTATTTATTTGCATTACAAACGGTTGGTTGGTTGTAGGAACGGGGATTGGGTTACATTGCAGTCAACAACCAACGGCAGCACGACCCGAGAGGAGAAAAGTGAGAAAACATGCACTGTTGATTACATTAGAGTGCTGGAAAATGGTTGCGAATCTTTGAGATGAATGTGCTCTAGGGTGGCCTACTTTTTATGTAGTTTAAGAAATAAAATCAGAAAAGACCAACTGCCTGAAGTTGTCTTAGGATTTTTATGTTAATGTAAGCTGGAGTAGAAAAATGAAGCACCAAATTAATCGTTCATTACTAATATGGGAACAATCTCCTTTCAATGACTCCAACTGGAACTTGCCTGCTCAATAGCTTAGTGTTCTATTGGCATTTCCACAGTAATTGTTTGAAAGCTTTTCTAGGCTCGCCAATTGCATGAATATGTATCTTGGGTGGCAATTACAATGGATACAGTGGGCCCTGGTAACACAGGAGCCCACCGAAACCAGTCCTCGTCGAACGAACTTGTTTGACAGTTCAGTAGGCCCAAGATGAATACACAGCTAGGTGTTGCAATCTGCCCAATTAATGGGCGAGAAGAAGGCGGGGTGAAAAGTTCATTTTCGGTGCAAAACATAAACAAACCGGCTGGCTCTCCCATACTAAAATCCAAGATGGCTGAATCGTGAATTTGGCAGATTGGAACACCTAGTGGTGTATTCATCTTGAGTAGGCCTATGTACTCTAAACTCCTAGCTCTAAACGCATGAAGCAGGACTACAAAATTGTCACCAGATAAGCTAATAATGTGGATTTGCAATTGACGCCACCGCAGTCAGAAATGAATCGGCGTGCTGCCGCCATGTTAAATTGACCACGCCGATGGCTTCAACAGCCAAATTGGAATATTGAATATTGAAACAGTAGGGTTTCGATTTTTTTTCAAAACTTTCCATAGTTATACAGTTCATATGACAATAGTCTATTTACATATGTAGAATTTATTCTTATTTCCGACCAAGCACAAATCATTGGATGGCGACCTAACATACAACTAGCATGAAGTGAACTTCCAGCTAAAAGTAATAGCATTAGCCAAGATGAATACACCACTAGGTGTTCCAATCTGCCAAATTCACGATTCAGCCATCTTGGATTTTAGTATGGGAGAGCCAGCCGGTTTGTTTATGTTTTGCACCGAAAATGAATTTTTCACCCCGCCTTCTTCTCGTCCATAAATTGGGAAGATTGAAACACCTAGCTGTGTATTCATCTTGGCATTAGCATTAGCATTGAGCAACTCGCACAAATTCGTAGGTGGTACAAGCCAACACTATTGTATGAGAGTAGCATCACTTTCATCCGTTACCACAGATATTGTTTTGGGACTAATCACCATCTCTAAGATGGAAGCAATGGACTCTCCAATACTCGACATCAGTCCTGGCCACGTCCTTGCGAATGCTGAGGAAGGGGAAGGATGGTTTGTTGGACACCTACTTAAGAAAGATGCGACCTATCATAGGTGCCACGTGAGGTTTTGGAATTGTTAGTGTGGAAGGTTATAACAGTAGGAATCGTTTTGGTAGAACCTGAAACACATAAAGAACTAAGATACAACTACAAAGTATGAAAGGGACGAGCCTGGAATTGAACCCACGACCTCCTGCTTATAATGCAGAAGCGGTAGCCACTAGACCACCGAGCTCGAGCTCTGTCAATCAAGCACAGTCACTGATACTGAAAAATTTCAGTCACTGACAGTAAAACCTTAAAACTGCACGTCAGGTGTTAACGGGTGGCAACTTAAAAATTGGAATGAATTTAATACTTTTCTATCAAAATAATGACTTTATGTGAATGAATCCTTATAATGACTCCTTAGAATTGTCCTTTTTACACACAATTTCACTCCAACATTGCTTGCAACATACCGTCAAAACAAGAAGTACTGCGGCGCGCATTGAAAATTTTTCAAGCAAAGAAAGATCATGGGAAAGTACACGGTCGAACATTTTAAGCGTGAAAATGTTCGAAAACTGTCATAGCATTGTTAGGTCTACAAAATACATAAGTATACAAAAGTCATTGTTAGGCCAAAGACACGAAGCAACTCATAAGCAGGATCAGAAGCAGAAATCTGGAAATCGAAATGGCAGATCCTTACAGCGGTCATGTCATACCAGCAAGACAAAGCTGCGCCACACGGCGAACCATGGACCATATGCCAAGAAACATTTTAAGTTTTATAACGCTTTTGAAGACCATAATTTACTCTTCAAACCAAAATAAAACCAAATTGTTACTAGGGTATGCTAATATTCATTAGTCAAAGTTTGAAGACTAAAGACAACTCTTTGTATAACATATATCAGATTGAACTGTACTTCTTTGTATTTTTTCCCAGCCATTCTTTTTTTTCAATGTTTTAGTTGCCACCCGATACTAAAAATGTCCTGTTCTTATTTTTTTCAGAAGGGAATTAGCTCTCTAGATTTTAGAATTAACTTAACAAAATCCTCAAGTGTGTGTAAAATCAAATGATGTCGAATGCATGTCGAATAGTATCAATTTATAGACATCCCGGGCTACAGACCGCATCGTGCTTTCGCGCTGTGCGGTTCTTTTCTCTCTTTGCTGAAGGAAGTTTTTAATAATACCCGAAGCTATTTTAATTTCAACAGTGCTTCTCAGCGCTATTTGTACCAACTGATCTTTGCCAGGACCCGTGCCTTCGTTTTACGTTGGACCCGTTTGAGGAAGAAAAATTCCGACAAGCAGTGGTAATCCTGAAGGTCACGTCTCCATAAAAGACAGGAACACCGTCTTCAACCAGAGGTCACTATCAAACGAACAAATTTTGCTCCTACCTCTTAGCGGGTAACGAGCATTTCGTCGAATTCTAATTTTTCAAACATGCCTACCTACTTTTCAACTCAAGACTAATTACATCAGTGTTTTTTTTTTCTACATATTGTTTAAATTAGAATAAGTTCCGCCTTAAGCAATCTGGGAACTCCAGGTTGTCTTCTATTAGGTGCTTCTCTAGCCTCTTAACTAATAAAGGAATAAGCTTTTATTTTAAAGTTCGCTATAATATCTAAAGTTACAATAAAAACGAACGCATGAGCAAACGAACTTCACCGCTTTTTGAAAATGCAGAGAAAAATCAAGGTATAACAGATTTTCAGTAATTTCCCCTTGGTGGTCTCTGTCACTGACGACCGATTGCTTTAAATATCAGTCTGATTTGATAGTGTTTGAATTGATTGCTGATTGCTGTGATTAATAATGATTTTGGTTCGAACAATGCTATCGATATCGCCTAAATCACTGTAGTGATAGCGTGATAGTGATACTGAGCAACTCTGTCCAAACCAGAAATTCCTTCGCGTTTTTCTATGAGAGTTTCTTAATTTTTTTTTTCAATCTTTATTTAGGTGTTTTTTTAATTCTAGATTAAGTTCAACACCGAGAATTTCTTAAAGAAATCCTCCAGGAATTGCTTCATGACATTATTCAAGAACTCCCCGAGGCCGGGTGGAAGTTTGTTTTGAGGAATTCTTAAACGGTTTTCGAGTAGAGTTCTTGAAGGAAATTTGGGGGTTAATTACTGAAGGAATTTCTGCAGAAATGTGTGTAAGATTTTATGAAGGAATTCGTGAATGACTTTACGGAAGAATCCCCGTGGCCTGGTGGGAGGTAAGTTCAAAGGAATTCCAAGTGAATTTTAAAAGAAAATCAGTCAGAATTTTTGAAGAGTTCTTGATATAATTTATAAAAAGTTCTTGGGGATTTTAGCTTAGCTGAGCTTTGACTGACTACACATATCTATGGTTGCTACTCTGTGATTGACCAGAATTAGTGAAATTGCACAAAGAATCAATCGAATGATTGACTGGGATTGTTCAAGCATTCTCAGTGTTTTCAGCAAGTTTCAGTGACTCTAATATTCAAATGATCAATAACGGCACCGGCCACGTCCTCCTAGTCACTTAGGAAGAGGGAAGGAATATTAGTAGGTGGTTTTTGCTATTTGAAGACCGTGTTTACCTCTGCGTCTCCACAAAAACCACAGGAAGGATTATCAGTTAGTTAGTAGGCATCGTTGGATCTGGATTCACTCTGATAAGCGATACGATCGTACCATTCTTTATACACAGTGATTTTACCTAAGCATGATTCGGCCGCACAAGTCAGAACAAACTAACTACCTGCACACCGAGCGGAAACATGATCAAACGCATATCTATTGATTTACTTTCCGACCACACAAACTACAACGATACCAGATCGTTTGACGTGCCTATGAACCGAGCATGGACAATAGACACCATGCATGCCCGATGGCATATGCAAACTGTGGCGACCGAACCGACGTGCAGTATTCTGTCCTTACTTGCCCTTACTTGACCGGAGCAAAGCGCAATACAAGCGATGATGATCCACCGAATATCAAATAGATATTTTTTCTACGGCTACGGCTTCTTTGTTTGCAATACAAGCACATTATTTATTTTATTTATTATTAAATCTTCAACTTAAAGTTGCACAGATAAAAACTTATGCTAAAAGGACAATCCATTGCTTGTATGTGGACTTACTTATGCCAAAATCATAGACGGAAATCGAGATCGTAGTAGTCAGAGGCATCGGACGGCAATCTTTTTTGTGCGTGCTGCTGTCATTTTTTTTCTGAAATTTTAACTGCTTTTTATTTATAAAGTTTACAAAATAAATGAGAGTGAAAACAATGTTTCTAAACTGCTGCTGGACTGGGACCCCCGACCCCCGACGACAGAAGGATACTTCGTGTGGAGAGGACTGCGAGTTTTCGAAAGAATGGCGTTAATTTTCGGGAATCAAGTTCACAAACACTGTTGGCTTCGCTACTCTTGAGGATAAGGAATGGCACTTGTAAGTCCATCTAAATGGGGTAAGTCTTTACTATTTTTATTATATTCATAAAATTCAAAAAGAAACCATTTTCCATATGCCTGTAATGTTACACCAGACACACTTAAGAAAACAAATCCTGCCATACATAAACATATATCTGGGTTACCACAATAGCCCTTTCATTATTATTAAACTATATCTAAAAAATAGACTCGTTAATTTATCAATTAATTATAATTATTTATCAATATCTCTTGGCATAGTGAAAAAGTTAATTGTCTTAATCGGGTTTGCTTCTGCTACGACAATAGAGGCTTGTTTGCAGCCGTTTGATCATTTATTCATCCACTTAGAACTCATTTGTTGATCAAAATCATTATCATATCAGGGGGGAAGGGGAATTTAATTTCTTTTTGCTCTTTTTTCGTTTCAGAGAACGAGTATAGGCGCTTAAACCTAGGCTAATTAGCCAGGGCAAGGCTAATATGTACCTTCGTCCCATCCGAGGAAGATCATCGGCAAGGATAATGGAGTGACATAAATTTCTTAGCAAAGTCACTCCCAACGTATTTCCATAATTTTCTATCATTTGCTTATAATGATACTCCTAAACCACATACCCTTCCCACCATCCAATTCCTTGACATCTATGAGGGCGTCGGTGAGTCGCTGGCCTCTCGTTAAGTAGATGTCATATCATCATTTCCTTTCCTAGTAACGGAGAAGATAGGCGTGGCCGGCAATGATAGCTTTCATGTTTTATCATTTTGTACCTCCAATTGGATTTCCATTGAATCCCAAATGGAAATCCATAAGCAATTGGGGTAAGAAAGGTAAAGAATATACATGACAACTATCAGTATGCAATCTACGAAATACTCCGTTACAACGCAACGCAACTTATGCCAAAATCATAGACGACACTACTGGTTTCGTTGAATACACGGCAGCACATAGTCCATGGTTCGCTGAAGCTGTAGTTGGTGTGACGGACGGATGCTCAAAAAGCGAGTATTGTCGTATACGTCGTTGGGGAGCGCGGTAGTTCAATTGGCTTAGGAGAGCGCTGCAATCAACATCCCAGTTCAGCAACTGCAATAACATACGGAAGAACATACAGAAGAACTCCTGGAGGAAATTTCCGAGAAATTCCAGAAAGCATTTCTGGAGTAAAATCTGGAGTATCTTCCGCAAGAATTCTTGGAAGAACATCCAGATTAATCCGGAAGAAAATTTTCGATGAATTTCAGGAGGATTTTTCGGAGATATTCCTGGATGTATTTCATAGGAATTTTTGAACAAACTTCCGAAAGAATTCTTGGAAGAGCTTCTGAAGGAAACCCGTGAATAACTTCCGGAGGAACATCCAGAGGAATTCCTGGAGGAAGTTCCCGAGGAAATGCAGAAGAATTTCTTCTAGGTATTCTTGGAGGAACTTCCGGCGGAATTCCAGGAGCTTCTGAAAGAATTCCTGGAAGAATTTAGGGACGAACTTTCGGAATTTCTGAACAAACATCCGGAGGTATTCCTGGGGAACTTCCAGAGGGATGCCTGAATGAAGTTCTCAAAGAATTTCAGGAGGATATCTGGTAGGAATTCCTATTGGAACTTCCGAAGGAATTCTTGCACCCAATCAGAGAATGCATGATTTTATTACAATCTTGCATCAATTCCATACACAGAGTGTCTTAAGCTGAGGCCCATGCACAGATTGTATTAAGTCAATATCACAAGCCAGTGATTTCCATTCCCTTGTACGTCATCAAGTTAAATGGTATCGTTGTGTGAGTCAAATTTATAGTGATGTACATACACGATTTATATATTTGTTTCTGGAGGAACCAACGATAGCCGTTTGGATGTATTGATTGTAACCAAATAAACCGACTTAATGCAATAAGCTGATATAACAAATATAGAAACTGTTCCGTTTTCCATCTCACTCAACATATATTCACATCATCGCGAAACGAAGAAATATCCTATGTTTGTTGGGTTTGAGCGGTAACCCTATTACATTCGCTGAGATTTGAAACAAAAGGGCAAATAAAAAAAAAATTTGCTTTGAATGTGTAAGAACTTCTGGTGAAATTTCTGGACCAACTTCCGTAAGAATTTCTGAACGAGCTTTCCAAAGAATGTCTGAACAAACTTCCGGAGGACTTTCCAATGGATATCCTAAAATAAATAAAAATCTGGAATAAGTGGAATTCCTGGAGTAAATTCCCAAAGAATTCCAGAAGGATTTTCCGAAGAAATTCCTGGAGGAACTTCTAAAGGAATTTTCGGAGGAATTCCTGGAGGAAAAATGAATTCTTTGGAGGAAAAATGAATTCTTTCATTTAGGGTATCTGTTACTAATCATTAACGCTCTAGCATCCAGTTTTACAGAATATAACATTGCAAGCAGTATGCGCAACTAATGTTGAAAGATTTGCAGATATAAAAATATCCACTGTCATTGTAGATTTTTCCAAAAAAAATCCAATCAACAATTAGATTAAAAACTATAAAAAATTCAGTATTTTATCACGATGTCTAGAACATTAATATACAACACTATACAACCAGTAATATTTATATCTTTCCAATTCCATTCTAAAAGCAATCTCCTTAATAATTAATAATCCAAGTTAGATTATCCAACTCTATCCATCATGAAATATTCTTCAGTCCGCGGATGAAACGTTTAATTAATTGATTCTAATAGGGACACGGCAGGTATTTCCGTCCATCGTCGGAGGGGCCAAACCCAACGAAAGCAACGTTCATTTGCTAGAACCCCTCTACAGCAAAAAGTTTCTCCTGAGCTTACGTTTAGGTACGGATGAGTTTGGTAAAAAAGTGTCTCTTCTATTGGTTTCCTAGACTATGACGAAAAGACGAAAATGTCTGCCTTAACCCTACGTCGTCGTCTTTTTATTTTTACTGCCATGCATAAAAAGAGCAATTAATTTTATCGCCTTTTAAAAGCCGTACCGTTATTGCAATACCTGATCTTCGATCGACACTAAACGGTGCGATAATAGTAATTTACCGGCCGCTAAAAACAGGCTGTACCCCATCTAATGAATTGCCGTCGTGTGAGTTTGTGTCGTCTTTTCTGCAAACAACGTGTCTCGGCACATTACACATTAGGGATAGGCTTTTGCTCGGCCGAGTTTGCAACTCCTCGAACCGATCTGAACTGAAAACTAGATCGGCAAGGTGCAGTTTTTCGTTGTCGACCCGATACGCGCTAAGGCATATCATGTTACAGTTGTGGCTCATGACTAAGCCGATGCATATCGTTGGCCAAGGTCAAGTATGGCTATACAGTGAAATTGCAATGTCTCCTACATTGTATCTTAATATTTGAATTCGTATATTGCTGAATTATTCGAAGATGTGATATTATTTTTCATGGAGTGCAAAAGTTTAAAAGTCCTTCACCTCGGATGTAAATCAGATTCGCATCTTAAACATTTCATTATTGGAGATTGAAAAAAAATATCTATGATAATACTGAGGTGATCAATTTTAATCATATTTTGGATAAGTACCTATTTTACCATATGTAATTAATTGTGTTCTGAAACCACTTGCAATATTCGAGAGGCTATCTCCAACATCCAGATAGTGCGTTTTTTATGTGAGCAAATAGTAAATTATCGCACCTGCATTGTTGAACTATTTCAATCTAAATTGTATCTTTTTGTGAGGTATCAGATATCAACAAAAATACCTATGCAGAATAAAATAAAGATTGCACTGTAAGTGGTGAACTATTGCTATGAACTAAAATAACATAACAATTATCAGGAGAACTAAAATAACATCTATTAACACGTTTTAACATCTTTAATTCAATGCTAGTGATAAATATGTATTACCATTCGGAACGATTTTTACGCAAGCAATGGGATCTTAATCATTTTTAAGCATGTTGAAAAAATGTTCAGTACTAGGGGACAAAAAAAATTCAAAATACACAGCATTCTGTTTTTACACAATTTTTTTCGCTCTTATTTTTGATAGTGTGACTTCAATTTACCACCAAAATCTTCGCAACATGTTTCAAAAAATCCTGAATAAATAAAAGAAAAATCACTTGATAATATATATGCGTTAACCATTTAGGATGAGTGGAAAACTGAGAAAATGTAAATCGTGTAAAAACAGAATCCATTGTACATTGTTTGCAATCATGTCCAAATGTTCAAATACGGTTTGTATGCTTAGCTTAGCTTAGATTAGGCAGACTGTACATGTCAATGGATGCTACTCCTTGATTTATCATTCGATCCAAGTGAACAGCGGTTTGGGCAGCTCGCAACTGATATTTGATTGTTTTTTTTATTACAAGAAGATTTTTCTGCCATACAAAAACTTGTAACGATATTCATGACATGGCTCAAATAAAACGTTAATTCCTACAGAGTCATTGAATTCAAATCGAAACGAGTTCCGTTCCATTCGTTACCAATGTAGTTTTGGAGCCTCTTCCCCTACACAAGCAGCCTGAGAACAGATTTATATTTTTTGAATTTTTTCGCCTAATTTTTGTATGGGTGACAAATGGGGGATCAAGTGTCTCCATATTGACGCAACAACTTGAACTTCAAATATCCTATAACTGTGATGGAATGTTGACATTTTGACCAATGCAGTTCATCTAGCATGTTTATGTCCTTGTCCTGTGAAAAAATTATAGCATTTGGTCATTGTTAGGAGAAGTTGTTCAAATTGTGTGTGGCCACTTAAAAAATCTTCAGGAGGGTCAAAACAAACACACCGTGCTATAAATCCAAAATATAACTCACCGTGTGTCAAACCAAAATATAATTAACCATTTACAGTTCATTTGTCTAGATGAACTATACAAAAAAAAAAATACGCTAGAGCAAAACTATTTTGGTTCTCGATAAAACCCCCTGATCAAGTCTCCCCACCTTCCCTATTGATAGTTACAATCAATTAAATATGATTATCAAGCGCTTTTTTGAAATTTATATTCCTTCGTTGCCCGATGCAAACAATGGATTTATGAAAACATTTTAATTCATGTGCCATAAAGACCTCCGGAATTAAAAATGTGCGTAGATTTAATTCATTTATTTAGTTAACATCTAAACAGATAACACTGAATCAACAATTTGACGCCACAATGCACGGTTCGAGGCCGCATCTCTCCATCCTCGGATACGCCCCACGCTCGCCAAGTCGTTTTGCACCTGGTCTGCCCATCTCGCTCGCTGCGCTCCACGCCGTCTCGTACCTGCCGGATCGGAAGCGAACACCATCTTTGCAGGGTTGCTGTCCGGCATTCTTGCAACATGTCCTGCCCATCGTACCCTTCCGGCTTTAGCTACCTTCTGGATACTGGGTTCGCCGTAGAGTTGGGCGAGCTCATGGTTCATTCTTCGCCGCCACACACCGTCTTCTTGCACACCGCCAAAGATTGTCCCTAAGCACCCGTCTCTCGAATACTCTGAGTGCTTGTAAGTCCTCCTCGAGCATTGTCCATGTTTCATGTCCGTAGAGGGACAACCGGTCTTATAAGCGTCTTGTACATGACACATTTGGTGCGGTGGCGAATCTTTTCGACCGCAGTTTCTTCTGGAGCCCGTAGTAGGCCCGACTTCCACAGATGATGCGCCTTCGTATTTCACGACTAACGTTGTTGTCAGCCGTTAGCAAGGATCCGAGGTAGTCGAATTCCTCGACCACCTCGAAAGTATCCCCGTCTATCGTAACACTGCTTCCCCAGGCGGGCCCTGTCGCGCTCGGTTCCGCCCACAAGCATGTACTTTGTCTTTGACGCATTCACCACCAGTCCAACTTTTGTTGCTTCACGTTTCAGGCGGGTGTACAGTTCTGCCACCTTTGCAAATGTTCGGCCGACAATGTCCATGTCATCCGCGAAGCAAATAAATTGACTGGATCTGTTGAAAATCGTACCCCGGCTGTTACACCCGGCTCTCCGCATGACACCTTCTAGCGCAATGTTGAACAACAGGCACGAAAGTCCATCACCTTGTCTTAGTCCCCGGCGCGATTCGAACGAACTGGAGTGTTCGCCCGAAATCTTCACACAGTTTTGCACACCATCCACCGTTGCTTTGATCAGTCTGGTAAGCTTCCCAGGGAAGCTGTTCTCGTCCATAATTTTCCATAGCTCTACGCGGTCTATACTGTCGTATGCCGCCTTGATATCAACGAACAGATGGTGCGTTGGGACCTGGTATTCACGGCATTTTTGAAGGATTTGCCGTACAGTAAAGATCTGGTCCGTTGTCGAGCGGCCGTCAACGAAGCCGGCTTGATAACTTCCCACGAACTCGTTCACTAATGGTGACAGACGACGGAAGATGATCTGGGATATCACTTTGTAGGCGGCATTAAGGATGGTGATCGCTCGAAAGTTCTCACACTCCAGCTTGTCACCTTTCTTGTAGATGGGGCACTTCCTTCCACTCCTCCGGTAGCTGTTCGGTTTCCCAGATTCTGACTATCAGTTTGTGCAGGCAAGTGGCCAGCTTTTCCGGGCCCATCTTGATGAGCTCAGCTCCGAAACCATCCTTACCAGCTGCATTATTGGTCTTTAGCTGTTGAATGGCATCCTTAACTTCCCTCAAGGTGGGGGCTGGTTGGCTTCCATCGTCCGCTGAACTGACGTAGTCATCTCTTCCGCTGCCTTGACTTTCACTGCCTGTACTCTCAGCGCCATTCAGATGTTCCTCGTAGTGCTGCTTCCACCTTTCGATCACCACACGTTCGTCCGTCAAGATGCTCCCATCCTTATCCCGGCACATTTCGGCTCGCGGCACGAAGCCTTTGCGGGATGCGTTAGTTCTGATAGAACTTGCGTGTATCTTGAGAACGGCACAGCTGTTCCATCTCCTCGCACTCCGCTTCTTCCAGGCGGCGTTTCTTCTCCTGAAAAAGGCGGGTCTGCTGTCTCCGCTTCCGTCTATAACGTTCCACGTTCTGCCGGGTACCTTGCTGCAGAGCGACCGCCCGCGCTGCGTCCTTCTCCTCCAGAATCTGTTTGCACTCTTCGTCGAACCAATCGTTCCGTCGACTTCGACCCATATACCCGACGTTGTTCTCCGCTGCGTCGTTAATGGCTGCTTTGACTGTATTCCAGCAGTCCTCGAGAGGGCCCCATCGAGCTCACCTCTTCCGGCAACGCTGCCTCGAGATGCTGCGCGTATGCAGTGGCGACATCAGGTTGCTTCAGTCGCTCTAGGTCGTACCGCGGCGGTCGTCGGTACCGAACATTGTTGATGACGGATAGTTTTGGGCGCAGTTTAACCATCACCAGATAGTGGTCAGAGTCGATGTTAGCGCCACGATATGTCCTAACGTCGATAATGTCGGAGAAGTGCCGTCCATCAATCAGAACGTGGTCGATTTGTGATTCAGTATGCAGTGGTGATCTCCAGGTGTACCGATACGGGAGGCTGTGTTGGAAGTAGGTGCTGCGAATGGCCATATTCTCGGAGGCGGCGAAATCAATCAGTCGTAGGCCGTTTTCGTTCGTCAACTGGTGGGTGCAGTACTTTCTATTAGTCGGTCAAAACACCTCCTCTTGGCCAACCTGAGCGTTCAAATCTCCTATGATGATTTTGACGTCGTGGCTTGGGCAGCTGTCGTATACACGTTCCAGCTGCGCGTAGAATGCGTCCTTATCATCATCAGTGCTTCCGGAGTGTGGGCTATGGAGTGTGGGCTATGGACGTTGATTATGCTGAAGTTGAAGAACCGGCCTTTGATCCTCAACCTGCACATTCTTTCATTGATCGACCACCACCCGATCACGCGCCTTCGCATATCGCACATCACTATGAAAGCTGTTCCCAGCTCGTGTGTGTTGCCGCAGCTCTGGTAGATGGTATGATTACCTCTAAACGTTCGCACAATTGATCCCTTCCAACAAACCTCCTGCAGCGCTACGATGCCGAATCCACGGTCCTTGAGCACATCGGCGAGTATGCGTGTGCTCCCGATGAAGTTGAGAGATTTGCAGTTCCACGAACCGAGTTTCCAATCGCTAGTCCCTTTTCGTCGCAGTGGTCTTCGCCGATGGTTCCGGTCCGTACTCTCTTGTTGCTTATGATTTTTTAAAGGCTGGCTTGCAGGGCCTGACACCAAACCCCCTAAATATTCGGAGGACCATTCCTCCTTATTTCCGGTGGACCATGGTGCACAGTTTCACTTAGAGTCCCTCGCTGGCACTCGGACGATGATCAGCCGCCCCTAACATGGAGAACAGACGCTGTTGTGAGCCGATTGTAGTCGGCGCTGGCCGATGCTCTAGAAATCGTGCGGCTTAAGCGCCACTCCATTCGGAGACCGCACGACGCGTCTAAATTTGCCCGGTTGAGACTGCCTCAGGGCGAGTCCATTTGAAAAACTCCGAAGAGGAGATCGAGCCAGCCCGCCTACTAACTACGCAGAAACTCGGGAAACTACCCTACCACACCTCAGCATAAATCTCAAAACTTCCAAACTATTTCTCCAAAGCACGGTATGAGATCACGCATACCCTCCAACGTTGCAATCAGCAATGCTACGTTGCACGTTCTCTTTTCATCACTGGTAACTTCAACTAAAGTCCACCAGAGGCGCACCCAACGCGGAAGAGCATGCGCAAACAGTCAAATTCCGCCACGCGGAAGACATTCAAAAACAACATAAACGAACCGAAGCAACGGGAAAACACTTTCTCTCTTTAACACCATACGTAGAACATCTAACAATAACCCATTGATTTCACAATGAAGACGACATTTTATTTATAGGTAGGTAAAGCGGGGTACATAATTTATTGAAACAGCATGCTTAATGTGGTATTTCGTTCATTTCACTATGTACTAACTACGATTGTCCTATCTGTGTGTGCGTTTTTTCTGTCTATTCTTTTCTAGCTATCTACATGTGCTCATACATTGTGTATCGTCCATTCACGAATCCCCTACGATGCGACAAAACAACGAAAGGCTTCACACCCGGGTGACTATCAAAAGAAGTTGGATGGGTCGATCATTAATCACGTCACGAGTGCAACTGTCGTCCATTCCACATCCAACCTCACAAGTCCAAATTTCTGACTCAGTCAGTCATCGACCTACGGTCGGCACAAAAAAATCCTCCCAGGCGTCCTCACCGGACGCCCCACTCGACAAAAAAGAGATCGCTTGACTCACCGACTGTTGTTCGCCTACCGGTACTGCTGCGCTCTTGGTAGACGGCGGAAAGCGATCGGCGTTCGCAGCGATGAATGGCCGTTGGTGACGTGGCCAATTCACCCATCAGGGGGTCGTAGACCGCTCGGCACTCCCCCTCAGTGACGATATTGCCGTTGCAATAGGCGACCACGATTAGAATTGGGACCAACGTGTTGACGGGTTGGTCCCTCCGGCGACGGATGCCGGGAATCTTTCGTCCCAACGATGGCGGTGTGACGCGGTTGCCTGCGACAAACGTAGCGGTCAGCTACATAAAGGACAATTAATTATACACAATGCACGGGAAACAACGAGCACGCGGAGCACATTACCTGGACAATTTCTTCGAGAAACGCACAAAACTGATCCTAACGCACACACTACGTTTGTTAAGCAAACTTGACAATTACTTAACAAAAAGAAATAGAATTAAATTAAGAAAATCTAACACGTTGCTTAACTTATTAACTTACACTTCAACAAGAAACGAATCACGGACAAAAAAGGCGCGACACTTCTGCTTCAGTTGGCGGTTTGGGAGAACTTGAATTTGAAGCCGTTACCCTCAGATTAAGGATGGTGACCTCGGCCGAACAGGAATTCGGCATTTCCCGCGAACTTCATTGAAATAGTTCGGAAGTCTGGAAGCTTACGCTGAGGCGTTCGCTAATGTTTCGGGTTCAGCCGCGACCTTTTCTCTCTCAACATCTTCGGCGGATTTCAAATAAAGCTGACCTTCGGAGCTGTTGGCTGAGTACTTTAATCACGCAGGCGCTTAATGACGCCGCACTAGATCGTATCGTGCTAGGCTAGATTTTGGCGTGATTCTATTTAAAAGTCTTAAATGATTAGCAATTAATGCTTTATAATCTAAGCCATGGAGCGAAGGCTACACGATCCTGACATGGAGAACAGACGCTCAATAAGATTTGCACCTCCGGAGAGGAGCAAACCCCCCCTTGTGCGTAGATGTTTGGAATATAAATCAAAACGGTACGTATTGGATTTGCTTCAGAAAATCATAAAAAATGGTGTTTGAAGGAATTTTTCGTCCATTTTTTCTCGTATGGTAATTCGATTTTCATGGATATTTGAAAAAACTTCCGGAGGAAAATCTAAAGAATACACTGGTGGAAATAAGTATAAAGACAAGCTCGGTTTCCATACAAAATGGCCATATTGGGAAGTCAATATCTCGATTCTTAGCGATTCGATTGGGCTGATTTTTTGCCAACAAGCCTAAAATGACTTGAATTTTTATTCAATGATAGTTACATTTAGGCATATATTCTGGTTATACGCGTTTCTGTTGGAAATAATTATAAAGACAGTTCCGTTGTATGGAGCTCCATATAAAAAAGTGGTGTCTTTATAATTATTTCCAGATTTTGAGGTCAAAATCAACAGAGATGTATACAATTTAATCAAAGATCGAAAGTTCAAGTTAAAAACAGGTGCCTAGCGAAATTTCAGCCAAATCGAATCGCCACGAATTGATATATCGATCCTCAATCATGATAAAAAGGTATGAAAATCATGCTTGTCTTTATACTTATTTCCGGCGGTATATTACGCGAACTCCAAACTTCATACTTATTTTAACCGGTTCAATACGGTTGGGTCATATATGACCCACACATCAGCTGTCAAAATTCGGTTTAATGAGATAACGAACTTGTGCCGAATTTACTGTTCCATCATGAAAAATTATCATACAGCTTTTAGGTAAAACGATGGCGGCGTAGAGCATCGATAATAATCAACAAGGAGATATGCGTTGTCCCATTAATGTTATTGGGTTGGATTAGTGTCATGGGACATAACCACACCATTATGATCAGTGATTGATTTGTCTATCGGCATATCCTACCTAAAGTATGGGGAAGTAGATAACCGGAAGTTTTTTTTTTAACCAACATATTGAAAACCGTTCGCTAGGGCGTGAACAAGTATGAAACGACAAAATTTGAAAGGGAGGCATAGAGATCTATTGAACAGCATGCAATCGAAGCGTGAATCTTCTTGCCTATAACGTCCTGGTTGTGGATGTTTATCGTTTACAGTGTAATAAATGTGACTTGTTTATAGTAACGAAAAGATATCTAATGGAGCTATTCCAACTCAAAAGTAAGGCCAGTACCCCTAACTCAAAAATAATGGCGAAGATCTACTGACAATTTATTTTTTTTTACATATAGAACTTCAAGATTTGAGCTCAAGAATAATCTAGAGTGCAGTTGATGTTCTAGGAATACTGTGACAAGTTTACAATAGTGAAATGATGTTCCTCAAAGTTGCACCAACCCAAAAGCAAGGTCGGTACTCTGTACATTAGTTTATTGACCGTACATGTCATGAATTAAAAAAAAACTAAAATACACGTGAATAAAGTAATTAAAAAAACTTTGATATTAATGAACGTTACTGAATCTCACGCTTTCCCAGGTCTGTAGATGACAATATACCGCCTGTTAAGGTTTGCATTTCGACAATATCATTTCTGAAAGAATGCAATGGGCTCTAAATTTAACCCAATCGTGGTGTCTTCAGGAAGACCTTAGCATTAATCCGTCAAAAATTGTAATTGTACCATTCACTAGGAAAAGGAAACTTGATCTAAAAGCTTTAAAGCTTGGAGGACTAGAAATTCAGCTTAGTGAACAGGTCAAATACCTGGGAGTCATTCTGGATTCTAAACTGAACTGGAATGCTCATATTGAGTGTGCGATCGGAAAGGCAACTAGTGCCTTCTGGATATGCTCTAAAACATTTGGAAGAAAATGGGGCTTCAGACCAAAAATGGTGGATCTATACTTCCATTATTCGTCCAAAACTGACATATGCTGCTCTTGTCTAGCGGCCAAAAACAAAAGAGGCTACTGCACAGAAGAAACTGACAAAACTGCAAAGGTTAGTGTCCATTGCTATAACGGGAGCGATGAGTAGCACCCCTTCAAAATCTTTAGATGCAATTCTTAATCTACCATAGCTACCATTGTATGAATTCGTGCGAAAAGAATATGCAAAAACTTAAACGACTGAAGTTATTCAAGTCAGGCGATTTAGTGGGCCACTTAAGTATTTCACTAAATTTTCAATATGGGCCAGTGATGAATAGGAATGAAGACTGGATGAAACCTGTGAAGAATTATGACATTCCTTACAACATATATGAACTATCTCGTATGGTTTGGGATGTCGGAGGTCCCACTGTTCGAGACGGTTCCATAAAATTCTACACAGATGGCTAAAAATAGGAACAAAAACGGGTGCAGGAATCTTCGGTCCTGGGATAGCGATCTCAGTGGCAATGGGAAACTATCCAACTGTGTTCCAAGCGGAGATTTTTGCTATAATGAAATATGCTAATATCTGTGTAGAAAGGAAATATAGATATGCAAATATTTGTATTTTCACAGATAGTCAAGCGGCACTCAAAGCGTTGAGTAGCTTTAAATGTACGTCAAAACTTGTCTGGGACTGCATTCTTTCATTGCGAAAGGTGTGCCAAGAGAACTCCTCAAATCTGTACTGGGTTCCAGGGCACTGTGGCATTGGAGGTAATGAAAAGGCAGACGAGCTTGCAAAACGAGGTTCAAATACACAGTTTATTGGCCCAGAACATTTCTGTGGTATATCATACTGTACCATAAAAATGGAATTAAAATCCTGGGAAGCATAAAGGTTGATGAGCAATTGGTTGGTTGCCGAAAAGTGTGCTCAATCAAAGAGATTTATAATTCCCAATGTTAAAGTAACCGAAAAGCTCTTAGAGCTCAGCAAGAGAGCTCTTTGCACCTTTACTGGCCTAATAACCGGACACTGCCCGAGCAGATATCACTTGAAAAATATTGGCCAGATTCAGAATGATATCTGTCGTTTCTGTAACATGGAACGTGAAACCTCGGAACATCTGCTTTGCAGTTGTGATGCATTGTACAAGGGTAGATCTAACTTTCTAAATAGTGGCTTTATGCAACCAGGAGATATTTGGACTGCAAATCCTGGAAAGGTAGTGGGTTTTATAAACTCAATTATACCGGACTGGGAAAATACGCGTCTTAGGTTGTTTACTTGACAAATGGTGATCAACATGCTAATAGTTAATAGTAATCAGGGGTATACCACAAAAGTTCAACTCAATGAACGCAGTGGTTCTACGCCCCAACAAAAAAAAGGGTTGCATACTTAGCAGGTCCTTCTGACATCAGCTAGAGTGAGGGGCTGCAACCTAGGAGCCTGCCTAGGTGGGGTTTGACAGTGGGTTCTATTGAATTTCTATAAAAAGCTGCATTCCGCAAACGCAGGCCCTATCAAAGTGACCATGCGCCGCCCTTAGCGCACTAGCCTGAAGTGGGGGGACTTTAATCAAAGCTACATGAGCGTATCTTCCCTATGTTAGGGGCGGCCCAAAACAACGTCTGACCCGTAGCGGGCGGCTGAACAAGAAATGCGGTGTCACGTCAGCTATACCTAAGATGGCTGCTCCATCACGTGGCTAGGTATCGCAGCCCTGGTGAGGCGGCATACCGAAAAACCAACAATCAACCCCGAATAATGTTATAGAAACTACAGGACTTATCTGGGACCTCGGATAAGGAGTTTATCTAAGCTCCAGAACAAAATCCGAGCTCTGGTACCCGGAAACAGTCGGTTGTTCGTGACAAAATGATCCGTTGGAAGGAGAAGAACGTGAAGCAGAGGTAGCAATCGCGATAAAGGAAGGAATGTCTCAATTACGGTTCCGGACGGACTCACCACTTCCGGTTCCAGTTTCAGTATTGGTTTAGTAACACGCCCGAAAACGGGTGTTCGAATACCTAATAATATTGTATATTTATAGAATATCATTTTTTTTGCTCTCGACTCCGTAGTTTTCTGTTTAACAAAATAATGAAAATTAAGCGACATGAAAAATAATATCCAATGTAGAAATAAACTATATTAGATATAATTACAATTGCCAAGTTTATAATATACAATTTCAGTCAAATACGCTTTATTTTAACATCATGTACATTTGAATTGATTTTGATTTAAAATTGCAGTGCGTTCGTTTATTTTTACGTTTTTCCACGCTTCAAATATGCGCGTAAATTTACAAAATATTTCTGGATTATGTAGGGGAACTACTCCATTTGTTTTGTTTCTCATTTTTGTGATTTTTTTTTTCAGTTGTGAGCACGCCAGATAACAACAAAAAACGACACAAATTGAGCCAGAATCGTCTATTTTGTGAATGTTATTGATATAGGAGCATGTTATTAATAATAGAACAAATACCCTATATAACATTGGTCTATTGAAAACGTAATTTCATGAAAAATGTAGAATATTGCTTCATTTGTTTCAAATTGCATCCTTTTCTAACATCTTTTTGAAAGGTATGTTTAGTGAACCATAGTAGTGCTATGATTCAACAGATCCAATTAATTCGGTGCCCATCAAAATGTCAATCCCTTTACTGCCAGCTGATTCTGGTTAAAGCATTCCAATTCCATATATGGACGGTAAGTTACACAACTAATCCACTAACTGTGGCGGCAAATAAGACACGCAAATCAGTTCATTTGGTGATCCCTTTGAAAAATAAATCCTTCCAAGCAGTTTTGAAACAGTGAAAGTGCAGTGACTTATTGTTGCAATTAGCATTATGGACCCTTCCAGGAGCTATGGTTCACTTTCGGACGTACGAAACAAGATTTTGCTGGTTTGTTGGTTTACTATGAAAAAGTCGAAATCAGGTTCGACTCTTATAGATGACATGAGTACAGGGGCGGCATGCAAACGCCTGGATCCATGGAGCGCATGCATGCACAATTTAATCTCGTTAATTTCGTTAAAGGACTCTGAAATCATAATTCAATCTTTTTATGCACATTTTCTTCTCATTTTATACGCTGTGTTGACTGAGGTCTCACTCTCATTATTGGCAAGGTAAGCTTTTATTTATCACGGAAGGTAGTGACCGTTTGTGTGCTCTATGCTGCAGAGCGCGTAGGTCGTTATTTAGAGATTGTCTACAAAATAATTTGATTTGTTCATCATTTGTTTCAAACGTGTTGAAAAGTTACATAGAAAAATTAAGAAAAACTCAACGACATATAAACAATTGTGCATACACATAGATTCAAAATTAAATTGACTAATGTTTCGAGTAAAAGTTTGGTGTGTTGGCTAAATGCGAGACAGGCAGTATCCTTATTAGCTGAATTATGTTGAGTTTAATCTGTGAAGCATAAAATACTGAAATGCAGTACATAAATTATGGAATGATTCATATATTTCAATATTGATATGAAACACTTCTCAACTTACTTTTCACCAAACAACGTGTCTTGTTATGTTTCGCTGCATATCATATAATTAAATGCTGTTTCTCTTCTATTTACAGCTTGCTCAAGATGGTATTACAGATGGCTCGCTGACAAAATCCGCAAACTAGGTAGGTTGGCACAATTTTCTCACACACATTCAGAAGTTACTAGCTAAAATGGTGAAATCGGGCCATGCTCAAAGGTTCACTAATAAATGCCAGCTCCCCTCGAAAACTCTGCAGGCACCACAGCAGGATGGAAGACTTATAATCATCTCTTCTTTTATCTCCACCTGGTATAGAGTATATACAAAATTGCTGGTCTCCGTACTGATTTAGACTTTAATGTCTTTCTCCCATTTATAGATTTCACTTTATTGTCAAATCTATAGCAACGGCAAATAAATTAAGCCAATAAATTGCGCTCCGATTTTCGCTCTCGCGCTGTGCACCTCTTCTACCGGGTACGTACTACTATCTGGCCTTTGACGGTTAGTTACTGCTTCATGCGGCGCGTATCGTGGCTCGCGGTTTAATGGAGAGTATCCATGCGGTGCTGGTTGTTGCGCGTCATTGGATAGCATCACGACCATGCTCAGTGGAGTGCCATCTGAAGAAAGCCAGAAAAAAACAGAAGATTAATTGAAACTGCGATACAATATAATTCCAAGTAAGGTAAACTGGGAAATATAGAATGTGGTGGTATTTTTTTTTAACTATCATTTATTTGGAAGGCTCATTTAATGTGGTGGTATGTAGGTGTATTCTCGGCACACTACTGGTATAACGCTTTCAAACGACAACCTCTCGACAACCTGCACCGTAAATATTCGAGTAGGGGGAGATCCCCCAGTGACGGACACATAAGCCATACAACGAAAATCTAACTAACTATACGGATTATGTTAACTGTTATACCATATACACAAAATATGATCATTGATGATTCATATGAGCATTTCAACACGTTTTGCGACGATATATTTTAATGATGAATTTTGGTTGAAAATTTCACCTTTCAGAAAAGCGTACCCTAGTACCAGACACTATTGCATCATGTTCAAATATAACCAAATTGCTATTACATGAGTAGATACATCATTTAGAATAACAATATTTTTATACTTGCTTTGAGTTGTCGATATTAAAATGTGTTAGAAAGAGCTTGTTCGGTTGTCCAGCTAAATTTCTTACACCATACTCTAAATTACCACCTTTTTCAGTGGCATCTTCAAATTTTCAAGTTCTACTTATTTCTGGGCCTCCTAACACTTTAGTAAGAAAAAGCAATTGAATTAAAGTAAGTTTAACAATACAGGTGTAAAAATGACTATTTGCTTACATAATAATCTCATTGTCCGGACAGCCGAGGACCAGCTGCCCGATAGACAAAATTGATTTTGCACCACAATTAAACGACATATCTAGCAACTCATTATCAATATGCCAAATATGACTGATATTGGCCATCTCTACATGATTAGAATGCTTCCGAACGAATTTGATCTTGTTGATTCAAACCTTCTAAAGTAAGGTAAAACAATCAAATTTTGAGCATTTTTATTCAATCTAATTTCTTGAACAGAGCTTTCAACCTAAAGATCCAATTTTCCCTGCATGTAAACGACTTTGGAATAGCTTTCCGTTGCACTACATTAAATGGTGGAAGGACTTCTGCAAGTGTCTTTTTGATAAGTGTCCGGTGTTGGAAGGTGTCCGGCGCTGGGGGATCTCCCCCTAAGCAGAAAGGGTACGGCGAAGTTTTTTTCAAAGTTATATTTACAATGTTCTGAATGAGCTCAATATTCACAAATCGGACGCATAGTCGAAGCACTCATAAGCCATTTCCCAAACCAACGCTTTCACATGTGTATACTACGCTGTATAGTACTTACATTCAATACATATTGCTTAACAAGGCATCTCATATATATTTTCCTTGTTCTTGCCATTATCTTATTAGCATAGCATAGCATATACTCATGTTTTTCTTTTGAAATCTCCATTCAGATTACTATCCGAAATCAAGGTGGGTGTGATCCTTGCTTTCAATCTAGGATAAAAATCACAAAAGCATGAGGATTACTACTCCTGGCCATGCTCGCCTTCCTTGCAACTTGGGAGCGTAAGGAAGTGTTGATGTAGTACTTATTTAGTGAGAGGCCCCCCACTCAACGACACCCTCAAGTACCACTGAGTTGGATATTGGGGAAGGTATTCGTTGGGTCAGGATTTGCCTGTATCTGACAATGTGACCATGGTAGATCTTACACCATAACACACCACGCAAAGGTGTCTACGCAGTATTCCGGGGCCACATCCCCATTATCTTATACCGGGCAGATAGACGTTATTAAAGAAAGAAGAATAACATTAATTATCTGGGGAATCACCCACTTCTAAACAAGGGACACATTTTACAATGCATCATTCCAAGCAGATGCATTCTTTTTAAAGAAGAAATCACATTTATCATTGCATCATTCTGGGAAAACGCATTATATTTGTTTACAAGGATTCACATGCCTTATAGTTTTTAAAGTATAGTAGGCTGCTCGCATACGGAAAGAGTTTACGGAAAATTTGATCAAAGCAAATTTGATAGCTGACTTTTCTTGCAAAATAATGGGACGGAATAATTTTCCGTAAGGAAAATTGAGAGCTCCATTTACTTTACACTGCAGTTATCAGCCAGCACCGTACTGCTCAAGGATTTTCGCGCTCATGGGGCAAAACAATGGCAAGTCATTTCTTTACTCATGCTGAATAATTGACTTAAGTCTTATCATTGTACAAAAACGATTACGCCAGGTTTGGGTTTTGAAATGGTAGTAGAAACACATGTTGTAGATTTTAAAATGTTTTCAAATGCATAATCACCTACAGGGCAAGAGTTTGATTTTGTAGAAACACACACTGGAAAACACTGTACTATATTATCTTCATAATATACACAGTTAAAAATTCTGAAAATTACACGCCATGGAAATATTTAAACGCTTATGTTTGTGTTCAATAGCCTCTAATTTTACATCCAACTTTTTCTTGTGTGCAATATTTAATACAAACTCCATAGTAACGACGACCTATAATTTTAAAAAGTGATGGAAAAATGAGTCGAATCGAACGGAGCCTTTTTGTTACATCATATATGCTGTAACATTTTTATACTGTGATACAAAAATATATTTATAATTTTGTTTACGTCGCATTTGTACCCCTAGAGAGAATGAGAGATTTAGATGTTGAGGTTATTATTATTATTTATTCAGACTAAGGCCGGAGTGGCCTGTGCTGCACATAAAAGTCTTCTCCATGCTGCTCGGTCCATGACTGCAAGTCGTCAGCCACGCAGTCTGCGGAGGGTCCAAAAATCATCTTCAACATGATCGCCTTCTTGTTCCTTTCGGATTTTTGTCGAGAACCATTTTCACCGGATTACTGTCTGACATTCTGGCTACGTGCCAGGCCCACCGTAGTCTACTGATTTTATGCAGTGTGAACGATGGCTGGTTCTCCCAACAGGTTATGCAACTCGTGGTTCATTCGCCTTCTTTGCTTACCGTCAGCCATCTGCACCCCACCATAGATGGTACGCAACACTTTCCTTTCAAAAACTCCGAGTGCGCGTTGGTCCTCCACGAGCATCGTCCAGGTCTCGTGTCCGTAGAGAACTACCGGTCTTATAAGCGTTTTGTAGATAGTCAGTTTGGTACGGCGGCGAACTCTATTCGATCGGAGCGTCTTACGGAAAGTACCGTCAACTGGGGGGAAGATGATCATTGAGGTGAAGATGATCATTTGATGTGTCAGTCAAAGGTGCCAATTTTTTATGAAACGGTAGACAACAATATTCTCCGTTCAAGTAATGTTATCGCTAGGTAGAAATCCGAGTTTTTCGACTATAATCATGAAAATATATTTCGTGGAAGAAAGAGATAGATAGTCATAAATGACGCTATTTTCGTTTCAAATATTGACTTCGTAGACTTCTTTACGTAGTAAATTCAACATTCATACAAATAACCTAGTGTATTTTGACTACTAGGTCATAATGATTTAAGTAGAGCTGTCTTGATCAACTTCACCCCAAACCAGATTACTCAAAAAATGTGTGATAATTTAATTTATTTTAATAAATGCGAATGCATTTCAGAAAACTAAAGTTGTTGATTATTGCAACGTATAGCAGTACATGTTTTGAAAATATTTGTTTCGATTTAAAATGTAAACACACATTGTTATTGCATGTTTTGTCTTAAAAATGATCATCCCCCCCCCAGTTGACGGTACGTACGATTTCCAGCCACTATGCGCCTCCGAATTTCTCTGCTGGTATCGTTATCGGCGGTCACCAGTGAGCCCAAGTACACGAATTCTTCAACCACCTCGATTTCGTCACCACCGATAGAAACTCGTGGTGGGTGGCTTACATTGACCTCTCTTGAGCCTCTTCCTATCATGTACTTCGTCTTCGACGTATTGATGACTAGTCCAATCCGTTTAGCTTCGCTTTTCAGTCTGATGTAGGCTTCCTCCATCCTCTCAAAGTTACGTGCCATGATATCAATGTCGTCGGCGAAACCAAATAACTGGACGGACTTCGTGAAAATCGTACCACTCGTGTCAATCCCTGCCATTCGTATTACTCCCTCCAAAGCGATGTTGAATAGCAGACACGAAAGACCATCACCTTGCCGTAACCCTCTGCGCGTTTCAAAGGGGCTCTAGAATTCCCCTAAAATTCGTACTACACTCATCACTCGATCCATCGTCGCCTTGATCAACCGTATCAGTTTATCCGGAAATCAGTTATCGTGCATTAGCTGCTATAGCTAGTTCCGATCGATTGTATCATATGCGGCTTCGAAGTCGATGAATAGATGATGTGTGGGCACGTTGTATTCGCGGCATTTTTGCAATACCTGACATATGGCGAACACCTGGTCTGTGGTAGAGCGTTCACCCATAAATCCCGCCTGGTACTGCCCCACAAACTCTCTTGCAATTGGTGTTAGTCGGCGGCATAAAATTTGGGAGAGTACCTTGTAGGCGGCGTTCAGCCATGTGATTGCGCGGTAGTTGCTATAATCCAGCTTATCGCCCTTTTTGTAGATGGGACACACGACACTTTCCATCCACTCCTGCGGCAGAACCTCATCCTCCCAAACCTTGGTAATCACCCAGTGCAGCGCTCTAGCTAGTGCCTCACCACCGTGTTTAAACAGCTCTCCTGGTAGTTGGTCAACTCTAGGGGCTTTGTTGTTTTTCAGCCGGCCGATCTCCTCCTGGATTTCCTGGAGATTCGGAGCCGGAAGTCGCATGTCCTGCGCGCGTGCTCCTAGGTTCATTACCATACCGCCACCGTTGTCTGCCATATCGCCATTCAGTTGCTCTTCGTAGTGCTGCCGCCACCTTTGGATCACCCCACGCTCGTTTGTAAAAGGTTCCCGTTTATGTCCTTACACATATCGGGCTGTGACACGTGGCCCTTACGTGAGCGGTTAAACTGAGCGCTGTACAGTTCCTCCGTCTCTTCACGGGCTCGATCTTCCTGCTGGCGCTTTTTCCTCCGGAAAATCGAGTTTTGTCTGTTCCGCGCCCGTTTGTATCTTGCCTCGTTCGCCCTCGTGCGGTGTTGCAGCAATCTCGCCCATGCTGCATTCTTCTCCTCAACTAACTGCTCACATTCGCCGTCATACGAGTCGTTTCTCTGATCCGGAGCCACCGTGCCTAGTGCAGTGGTTGCGGTGCTTCCAATGGCGAATCGAATATCTCTCCAGCCATCTTCAAGAGATGCTGCGCCTAGCTGCTCTTCCGTTGGGAGTGCCACTTCCAGCTGCTGCGCGTAGTCTTGGGCTAGTCTACCGTCTTGTAGCCGCCCAATGTTTAGCCGCGGCGGACGACTCCGACGCGTGTTGATCACCGTCGAGAGTTTTGAACGCAGACATACTGCAACTAGGTAGTGGTCGGATTCAATATTCGCACTGCGGTAAGTGCGTACGTTCGTGATGTCGGAGAAGAATTTGCCGTCGATTAGAACGTGGTCGATTTGGTTTTCCGTTACTTGACCTTGAGGCTGCAAAGTTTATGCATCGTTGGCTGTTGTCGTTCGATACGGTATGCAGACTATCCGGTCCGATGACCGGTCTATACATTCCTCCCTTCCTACCTGAGCATTCATGTCACCGATGACGATTTTGACGTCCCGCAGTGGGCATCCATCGTATGTCTGCTCCAGCTGCGCATAGAACGCTTCTTTCTCGTCGTCGGATCTCCCTTCGTGTGGGCAGTGCACGTTGATGATGCTATAGTTGAAGAAACGGCCTTTTATCCTCAGCTTGCACATCCTTGCGTTGATTGGCTGCCACCCAATCACGCGTTGGCGCATCTTTCCCAGCACTATGAAGCCAGTTCCCAGCTCGTTGGTGGTGCCACAGCTTTGGTAGAAGGTAGCCGCTCGATGCCCGCTTTTCCACACTTTCTGTCCTGTCCAGCAGATTTCCTGCAGCGCTACGAATCGAAGTTGCGGGGATGTAATTCATCGTAGATTATCCTGTCCCAACCTGCGAAGCCTAGCGACTTGCAGTTCCATGTTCCAAGCTTCCAATCGTGATCCTTTATTCGTCGCCTAGGTCGTTGCCGATTGTATCGAGTCGTATTATCTTCTATGTTGTTCGTAATAGTTGTTTTTAAAGGCGGCTTATTGGGCCGGCGCAAACCTCCTGTCTCGTCGGAGGGCCGTCGTGTCAGGGCCGTTTAGCGTCCCACCTAACACCAGGACTTGGGCTTGTGCGCTTTGAGCGGCACATGGTCGCTTTGGCGGAGCCTACTTGCGGATTCATGCAGCTTTTTATAGAGGTTTAATAGGGCCCACTGTCAAACCCCACCACATCCTAGGCAGGCGCCAAAACTCGCAGATGGCCTGGGGAGGGATCGTCAAGCCCTTGGACATAGTCCCTGCTGCCCCTGCTGCCAGATGTTGGGAAATTGAGTGAAAATCGCTTATGCCGAAAAATTGAATTGACGTATGCCAGAAAAGCAATCGCTGTGACTGCAATACGTGCTACGCCTCGTTAATTTAAATCAAATAAAAGCTTTTCAAACGATGTTTAACAAGAAATACTATTTTTGAAGCAGAAGTGAACCGAGAATGGGGTAAGAAACCCTATCGAGATCACAGTGGTAACAAAATAGAGTAATGCGTTTGATTTTAAGATGTAATAGATTCACTTCTTCTACTTTTTTACTAAGCGTTCCAATTCGACTTGTTTACTTTTTGCATCCATAAGAAGCAAGCAAAAAGTTCAAGTGCTGCCAGTATTATTCTCGTGATTTCATGCATTTTCATGCGTTGCCAATTCGACAGTTTTTCACTCCGCCGGTCTCTGGTTATAGTGTTGCTAATATTCATAGCCATAACACTAGAATCGCGGAAGAATTAAGAACACCCTATATTGTTTCTATGTTTTATATTCCTTTTTTTCAAAATGTTTTATAAATGTTTTCAATTCGATGCCTATATATATATACAACGGGAAAAACACTTTCGCAATTTAAGATACAATATATTTCACACATCAAAGCTGCTTTTTGAACAGCTAGCACATTGCCGCCTCGCAGTTCGATGTTAATTAAGCATTTCCACTGTTGTTAAATGCGCGGTTTATCTCAGCTGTTTTTCATTCATATATCGTGAGTTTCCCGTGGAGCTTTAGAATGGTTTCCTATGATATTTTTAACTTTCTGTTTCAAATTCGGAGCAATTTTCAAATTTCGAAGAATTTTGGTGAATTTCTCGTCAAAATTTCGAAAAAATCGTGAGAATTACAAAGGCTTACTTACAAAAAATGCAAATATATATTTTATTTGTTGAAACTCAAAGAGTTTTTGGTGGAAAAATCAAATTATTTCTCGTGGAAATTTTCAACAATTTCTATAGCAATGCCAAAGATTTTCCATCAATAATTCCAAAGAATTTGCATTAGAACTCCCGAATAAATTGCCATAACATTTCTAATAATTTCCCATGGACATTCCGAAGAGTTTTGCTTATATGTCTAAAGAATTCCTCGCGAAAATTCCGAAGAATAAACGAAATTAAGCAAAGTTTCCCAAGGACTTCCTAGAAAATCTCCAGTTGAAATTCTGAAGGGCTTCTCGCGGAAATCTTGGAGAATTCCCCTTACAAGTTTTGAAAATTCAAATTACTTTTTCTTTGATATTACAAAATGCTTCTTCCTTTGAAAATTCCATAGAATTTTCCGTTGAAGTATGATTCTCAAAAATTGCTTGTCGTTCCTGCCGAAAATCAAAAGATATTTTAGTATGATTTGCAATAAAATCCGAGAGTAAATTAAAAAAAATCGAAAATTTTTATAGACAATTTCCTGCTCAACATAGAAGAATTTCTAGAGAAAATCCGTGATAGTTTTAAGCCGTAGTTCAGAAAAAAAAACTTAAAAATCAAACAAGTGAACTTCCCACAAAACTGCTGCTGAACTGAACGTGCGCTAACAAATTGATTTACCGACCGCAATAAGCAGAACAGAATTTTCCAATGATCGCGCGATCGTTCTGCGTGATAAAGGAAATACGATGGGACACGCAAACGCCATCTAATTAGGTCAACCGCACAACTAGAGAAAACACGATCAGACACACAGTTTACCCCTAGGACAAAGCACCCCTAGGACAAAACGACCTTTTGGCATTTTTAGCTATGTTCCAGGAATATTTTCAAGAATATATACTACTAGATTGGTAGTTCGAGATTCGAATTACATGCGCTCAGGAAAAACTGCCGAAAATGTACTCAAAAATGCCAAAGGGTCGTTTTGCCCCCAGTTTCTCCTACTGTCCTATAATTCCACGTCGTTCTGCTCTCTTAAATACATTTTGTTACGCACTAATTCATATATTTTCAACGACACAGAGTAGAACAAAATAACACGGATCTCGAAATTGTTCTGCGCTCTAAAAACTCGTTCGATCCCACACTCACAAAACTCAAGAATAAGCATAATAGAAACAATAGCACCTAATGAAACATAAGCACGTTTAAAATCTCTTGGCTGTTAATGGCTTCAAACGTTTAGCCAGCTTTAGGTATTTTTCCGAATTATCACTTTAGACATGTTAGTGTCATTCTAACGATACAATTTGAACTGTTATGCGAGTGGGGGCAGTATTGTGCTTAAACATAGCAGCCAAAAAAAACCGGTAGTATAAGTGTCAAACCGATGTTGTTGATCAACCAATCATACACTACAACATGATAGACAGCATATGCCAAGTTAAGCTTATTGAAGCCAAATAATTTTAAATGGCAAAATAATTTTAATGGTTACAGCGCCACTAGCGTTTTAGTACTTACACAGCAAATAGTTTTGAAAATTCAACGACGTGTAAAATTGCAGCTGATCCCAACAAACGAATAAACATTCGATATTCAATTAAATTTGATTGAATTTTACAAGCAAACACAGGTTAAATTCATTTCGATTTGGAAGAACACTAATATCGATTGAATTTTGCGTTTATTTCCATGCTCCACATGCATGCATATGTGCATGAAAATACATTTAACATCACGACATATTTTTATCTGTGTATGTTCTACCGGGAGTACATTAGGAAAATGCTTCGGATTTTTTGAAATCCTTGGGGATTTTTAGGAGTTCATTCGAACATTCATTTACGAAAACTTTAGAAAACTCCTTAAGGAATTGTTCTGGATATTGTTAGGAAATTTCTTTACGAATTTCTTTGGAAATTCTATCTATTTCTAGAATCCCTAGTGGAGATTATTTTCAGTATTTGTTTTGAGGAATTCCTCAGTAACTTCTCCGGATTTTTTTTCGGTTATTTCTAGAGAGTTTCTCTTCTACAAATTACTTTGAAAATTCGGAAATTTTCTTAAAATTTCCATAGAAATTGATAACGCAATTTCTTACGGAATCATTTCATAAGTTCATTTTGGAATCCTTCTGAGGAATTCTTTGATTTTTTTTGAGAATTAGTTGAAGAATACCTTTAGAAATACGTTTGAAAAATTTTTTGGGAATTCCTTGAAAAATCCATTCGATATTCCATCGAAAATTCCTTTAGCAGAAATCCTTCACAATTTCTTTTTGATTTTTTCTTCTTGAAAATCTCTTCATGCTCTACCGCGGGAATTCTTTAAAGAATCCTTTCGGAAATACCTGAATTACCTTTAGAAATTCCTCCAGGAATTCATTCAGGGACTCATCTTGGAAATTCTTCAGAAATAAATTAGAAAATTACGCTTATAATTCCTAGGACACTTTTGAAAATTGATCCAGAAATTTCTTCGAAAGTTCTTCCAGGAACTGCCTTGAAATCCTTAATTATTTTTCTCCGAATTCTCCGAAGATTTTACAAGCAAAACCAATTGATTTCTCGAATAAATGCTTAGCTCTCTTTAGGTATTGGTTCGGAATTATTCAGAAATTCTATTGAAGCTGCATAAATGTTTTTTTGTCCATAGGTCGGAACAACGATCCATACGTGTTCAATTCTTAATTTTGTTATTTTTTCATGTTTGAAAGTTCCCTGATTGCGTCAGAAATTATCTGATAATTCCAGCATTTTTCCAGGTTTTTCAGGTAGAAACAGGCTTGGTGGTCATATGGCTATCGCTTCTGCCTCATACGCAGGAGGTCGTGGGTTCAATCCCAGGCCCGTTACATTCCTTCTACTTTGTACCTTTTCATATATTTCACATGTTCTAGCAATCGCTGGAAATGGGCTTTCATACCGTTTTCATCTTCTATCCCTATACCTACACAACTTGATTATTTCTGGCAGGTAACTGTAAGAATTTGAAAAAGAGCAAAAAGGCTAGTTTCGGCATCCAATTAGAATATACACCACTCTTTCATTCCTATCACATTGGCAACCCGTTAACCAAGACGAACCTCTGCCATAGAACCTAACCCTCAGATTCCAATAAAATTCCGCAGGAACTCGTGGCGAGTGCAGAGGTGTTCTCGGCTTGCAGTGGACGAGTAACTGCATCATCAATTCCTTCCCATCCCCGATGACCGTGAGGACGTGGCCAGCGCTGTTATTGACCATCCAAAATACTAGAACTCTCGGACTGTGCACATTGAGGTTGGAGAGCAAGTCCCATGCTCCCATCCATTGGTTCCCTGTGCAATTGCGATTGTTCTGGTCGATCACGGAGTAGCAACTACGAAATGCACGGTCATCATGCTCATGCTAATGTTTTTCAGGTTTTTCAGGTAGAAGTCACCTGTGGAAATTCTGGAAAATTCTGAAGAACTTTGTCGCAATTAAAAAAAAATCTCGTGCCAATTAGAATAAATTTCCTATGAAAACTCCTAACAATTTTCATTGAAATTGATTTATTTTTTTTTCTCATTTTGAAAAATTTCCCGCGGAAAATTTCTGGTGAAAACTCTAGCGAGTTTCCCGTAAAAATTCAGTCTCCCGTGGATGTTCCGAAAAATGTTCAGTGTAAATTTGACAAAATATTTTGTTGAGTATTCTGGAGTACGAAATTTAGAACAATTTCCCATGAAAATTCTGTAAAGTTTCTCATGCAAATTTTGAATTATTTTCTCTTGAAATTCAAAACAATTTTCCTTGAGAACAAAGAGCTGCAAAGTAGTTTCTGTGGAAAATTCAAAAATAATTTCCAATAGTGAATATTTCGGAGAAAAAAATCTGGAAAAGATGCTCCCGTTGATGTAATATCCCGAAAAAATGAAAAAAATCTTTAAGAACGTTAAAAAAATCACCACGCCGATTCACGCCGCCGCCACCGCCGGTTAAAATGGCTTTCGGCGTGACGCCGAAAACGCCGCCGTCGCCGACCAAATTTCTGACAAACGCCGCCGTCGAGTTTCGGACCGGCGCACATTTCTAGCTGTAAAGTAATGTAATTTTTTTTACGAATTTATATCTGTTTCATCGATTTTTTGTAAATCTGATTAAATTGATCTGGCACAGTAAACGATCAGATCTCATAGCGAAAAGACGTTTTTTGTTTATCCGCTGCGGTAATAGATCTATATCTAACAATTTCTCTTACGGCTACCCTAGTTGGCCCATTTCGGCTACCTAGCTATACGAGGTGGAAAATAGTGATGTCGAACGGAATCATCAAGAATACGCTGGTCTTCCAGTTCCCAGAAACTGCTGCAGGGCCTACCCTGGTAGAGATCGCACGTTTTGTTAAAACATTCGATGCAAACAAGCGAAGTATGGAATCCAGCTACAAAATCTCTGATGAGCGAGTGGTTTGCATCAAGTTCAAAACAGAAGCAGCCATGAAAGAGGCGTTATTGCAGAACCCGGAGTTGCATACGTTCCAGTATTCCAATGGAACTACAACAGAAATCCGAATGACAGTTTCGGGAGGATGTATCCGCTATGTGAGGGTGTTCGATTTGCCTCCTGAGGTATCTGACATCGAAGTCTCGCTAGTCCTCGGCAAATACGGCACAATCAAGCGGATGGTTCGCGAAGTTCCCAGCGGAGCTCGAGTTAGATCTTTTCACCGGAGTCCGAGGTATATATGGACATCAAGAAGGAAGTTCCGTCGACTATTTACGTTGTGCATCGTCGGGGAAGAGTCTACTACGAAGGTCTGAAACAACGGTGCTTTTTATGCAAGGAGGAAGGGCATCTGAAAGTGGTGCCCCAGAACAAACGAAGGAATACAACATGTGCTGTTATCAACGAGTCAATGCCTACAGGAGACAAACAGGAAAACACGAAGAAGACATACGCCGGTGCCGTGATCGGAATGGCATCATCGTCCAAAAGCAGCGAAGAGCTACAGCTGTCAATGGTGAAACTGGTCTCTTCCAGAGACGGAAGTGTCCCGCAAACAACTCTAGAAGAAGAGGACATGATCATCGAAGTGTTGGAGGAAGCGGAGGCTGACGTCACATCCAATGCAAAAGCTATTTTCACAGAATCCGACCTCGAATCGGCTGAGGGAGTGATTGAAGGTGGGTTAGAACGGTCAAATAAAGGCCTCTCACAACAAGCAGCAAATCTGGCTCAGACGATGGTACGGTTAACTTTGTTACCATTGAGCGGAACCTAAGATCTCGAAAGCAGATTCGTTGCGGCGAGGATGGAGCGAAGCCGAATCCACTGGAAACTATTGCAGCCACAAGCTTGTAATGATGGCAGATCTAGTGGGTCACAACCCAGAAGACAACAGGAAAACCGTTCTCGATCGCGAAGTACAAAGAAGGTGAGTGTGGTAAATGCTGACACTGCTTCCGAATAGTGGTAGTGACACGGTTAGCCGATTTTGGCATATGATGTCAAACAACGATGACAGCTGTCCGTCACTTGATGTCTCGATCTCGATTAGTCCATGCGATATTGCATACAAGTAACCATGTATTATAGCAGAAAGATATGCTCTGTCAATATGAACGCGATAACAACAGAAGCCAAAAAGAATCTGCTAAAGGAATTTATAGTACACAACGACATAGACATACTGTTGTTACAAGAAGTTGCTTTTGACAATTTCTGCTTCATCTCTTCACATCTCGCTATCGTCAACCGCAGTGATGTAAACATTGGCACAGCTATTCTTGTGCGAAAAACTTTGTCTTTTGAGCAAATAATGATGTGTCCCACTGGCCGCCTCACTTCAGTTGTGATTGATGGTCTGATTATAATAAACGTCTATGGGCATTCAGGATCGCAAAACAATGCTGAAAGAGATCTTTTTCAGAATCTCATCTCCCCTCATTTGAGCAAAGGTCAACATATTCTGATAGGCGGTGACTTCAATTGTATACTGGATGGGGTAGACTGCAAAGGAAAAAGCAAACCCTACTGCAAAGGACTACGAAACCTGGTCAATCTGGTCAATTCAAGCTCGAGGATCTTGGGACCAAGAAGCGGGACTACACCTTCTTGAGAAACAATTCTGCCTCCAGATTAGATAGGTTCTATTGTGACAAAGATTTCGCGCACCAAGCTAAAAATTACAGCACAATGCCTGTCTCCTTTTCTGATCATCACGCAATTATTCTTACCGTCAATATAAGTAGTCAGGGGTGTAGCTCCATTAATGGGAAGAGGATATTGGAAAATAAATGGAGTTCTGCTAGCGGATGACAATACAGCAGAAGATTTCTCTAAAATCTACACAGAAATGAAGCAACGACGTAAGCATACGGACAACTTTTCAGAGTGGTGGTCCTATGACTTTAAAAACAAGGCAAAGAATTTCTACAAATCCAAAGCTTTCAAACTCAACCAAACCAACTCGATGAAGAAGGAAGGTCATTACAAACAACTCATGGATTTGATGCAGCAGCAGTCTGGCAGCATAGACGTACAGGAAAATATGAACTCCGTGAAGTCAGCGATTGTTGGAATCGAAGAGCAACGATTGTCTAGTCTGCGTAGCAAGGTGCAACCTTCTACGATGCTCGAGAGCGAAAAGTTAAGTATATACCAGGTATCTCGAATAGTTAAGAGTGGTCTAAGCTCATCAATACTGAAAATTGTCAGCCCGGATGGTAACAGCACCAAACAAGTAGTTTATGATCACTTCGAAAAGCAATTCTGCAAACCACAAAATCAACATAGGTCAGCTTGAGCAGCTCTGAATCACATCCGGAAATCCCTTACACACCAACAAGGAATCACCCTAACAACCCCGATACAAGAAGAGGAGTTACTGGCTACAATAAAGAACGCAACTAGAAAGAAATCCGGGGCTGGACGGTCTGACATATGAGTTCTACGAAAGGCACTTTGAGCTACTGAAGCTGGATCTTCTACATTTATTCAACGGATTCTTGGACGGTTCAATACCTATGCAGGAAAATTTTGCTAACGGCATAATTGTTCTGATTTTCAAATCAGGCAATCGCAATGATCTACAGAATTATCGGCCAATAAGTCTTCTTAACACCGATTATAAAATTCTAGCAAAAATATGTACAACAAGGCTGAAGGTGTGTATGGACCTGCTGATCGGAGAAGGTCAAACTGCTGGCTTGGAAGGGACACAGAATCTGGATAAAATAAGAACTGTAATCCTTTGAGCACAACAGAGCAAACGAATTAAATTTGCACTTCTCAGCTTGGACTTGCAAAAGCCTTTGATTCTGTGGATCATGAACGACTCTGGGAAACACTACAGAAATTCAACTTTCCTGGTCACTTCATAGCTTTCATCCGAAAGCTATATTCCAACAACGTCATCATCGCGGGTATTGGTGAATGGGGTTTTGACACCTTCGTTCAAAATACACCGTTCGGTACGACAAGGCTGTCCATTATCGATGCTGTTATTCTCACTATACGTGGAGCCACTGATCCGGCAATTATATGACTCAACGATGGGAATAATGATAGACGGAAAACTCTTGAAAATAATGGCCTACGCCGATGATCTGACATTAATAATTAGAAATGATCTTGAATTTGACTTAGTCATGTCTATTGTAACAGAATTCTCATTACTAGCAGCAATCAATATTAACTTTAAAAAATCGGGTTTTCTGCGATTCAATAATTGTAAGCTTGGCCCCCTCATAATTCAAGAAAAACATGAATTGAAAGTCTTAGGAATAATAAGTAAGGATATTTGGAAAATATGATCATATCAAATGTTGATACCCTGCTACATACTTTTACTGCTGCATGTCAGAGTCATAGTGCTAGAAATCTAAATTTATTTGAGAACGTCTGTATCTTGAAGACCTATCTACTCTCGAAACTATGGTATGTCTCACATGCTACCACCGAATAACTCGCATCTAGGTCAACTAAAAAGAAAACAGGCTATTTCCTGTGGAGTTCATATTTCTTCAAGGTTAATAGGGATCAATTATACCTCGACTATTACAAAGGGGTTTGAAGTTAATCGACCCAGAGAGTCAGTGTAGAGCATTATTCATAAGAAATGTACTTTTTGATTCCGGGAGAAAGATTACGCACTTTTTAGCGAAGAATAGCAACTCGAGTCGCCTGTCAATAAATTGTAAAAAATGGACTGATGATGCAAAAAAACTATCCAGTAATGCGTGCGTGGGCACTAATAGGAATTTATACAATTATCTCATAGATGAAATGGAAATCAAACCAAAAGTTCAAGTGAAGTTCCCCCATTTTTGGTGGGAATATATTTGGGAGAATATTAATCAACCCTTTTTAAGTTCAAGGACCAAGTCGATGCTGTACCTTATTTTCAATGATGTTATACCAAACAGAGTAAAAATGTTTAATTATACAAACAGAGTAGACAACAATCTTTGTGAAATATGCAACAAACCGGACACAACTATTCATAGAATTAAGAAGTGCACTCAATCCGGGATAGTGTGGAACTGGATCAAAAACATAGTAGATAAAAGGTTGAATTTGAAATTAGGAGAACTAGAAGAAATTTTGTATAACGGTATAACCCTAAAAAATCACAAAAAGAGTGCGGCACTATTTCTCGTTGCTGAAGCAATGGCATACAATACTGTACACTATAAAAACCCGAGCCTGTTCTCGTTCCAAAAAAATATCCGTGAACTAAGGTGGAACAATAAGGAAATGTTCAGTAAATATTTCAAAAAGTTTCTTAACATCTGTTAAATCGATAACTCACGTTAAGATGTCATACCGCATACATTGCTTCTTATTACCAATGATGTATTTGCTTCACATACATATTAGAGTTGTAGTTAGCAATATTTTAGAAATGATTAACTAATAAAAAGTTTAAAAAAAAAAAAAAAAAAAAAAAAAAAAAAACTAAATATCTTATCGTCCAGCCCAAACCTTTGTAGGGGAATGTGGCGAGACCATAATGCTAAAATAACTAAAAAAATAGCAAAAATTGTTCGAGCGAATATAAAAAAAATCATTTTGCCCTTATTAGAACAAACCAATAGCAAAATATTTGCAGAAAAGGAAATATCAAAATCACTTATGAATAACAAACTTTGTTATGATTACATAATGAGTTCCTTATTTGTATTTCCTTACAATAACATATAAATAACAAATTTTACTATTATAATAAAATGTCTTGTTAGGATGCTATTTTATGTTACTCATAAATAACAAAAGATTAACAAAACCTGATATCACAGCAAAATTTGTAAATATTACGTTATTTATTAGCTACTCACCTCTACCGGGATCCGAAACCGAGAATAAGTGCAATCACATATTACAGTTAGCCCTTGTGCAAGAATAATATGTTTCAAATGCTTGATAAGTCAATCCGTCATATGTGCTTTTTTCTACAACAGTAAGGCACATGTGACGGATGGGCAAATCAAGCCGTAAATTCATTGTACGGTCATAGGAATCGACTATAAACTAATTACCGTAAGCTATAAGGTAGGATTAACAACGGCTAGATAAGGACAAGATGCGTTCTTATTTTAAATATTTGTCCTGCTGCATGCCACTGTGCTTCGATATATTTCATTGAAAAAGTATTGTGCCTTGCGTTTACATTTACGAGTGCTCGCAAAACGCATTTTTATTAATTTGATAGCAATGGGTTGCCTCTTCATCTTATTTCCGCCTTCGCATTGCGATTTACTTTGATCATCTGCGTAAAGTAGCTACAAAAGATACAGCCACAACGTCAGCGCAAAGATCAATCCGTATTTTATATCGCAAAAATTTCAAAGAAGGTGATTGAGTCAGCGGGGCATCAAGAATCTTTGAGTATCTCGGTAAAGCTTATCACAAATGAATTAATACATCTGGTAATCCTTGCCGCATGTTCGTTCAACATCAGTGTATAAGCTGATCAGTCCGGCAAGAACTACTTAGGGGGCGCTTAAACGATCAGAGTTTGCCGCAAAAGCGAAGTGAAAAGTATCAGCATGGTAAATCATCATGACCGAGCGACGGCGTGTATTTATTGTAGCCAACAGGATAAGGTAAAATATAAATAAATTGGTAGTAAAATCTGCAAATAAAATAAGCATTCATCCCATCTAAAGTAGGCAGCTACACGAGAAAAGGCAGCGGCGAGGTGAAGAGGACAGATCTGATTCACATAAAAGAAACAAAAAGATCAGAAACATGTCTCAGCGTTCGTCGTAGGGAATAGCTAACCGCACGAACAGTGCCACTTTGGTGGAATGCAAAGCTGTTTCATATGATTCACAATGGCGTAGCTAAAAGGGGATGCGAAATGAAAACCTTAGATCATGCACCATAGTTCTCCTCGTTTTCAACAAATGAATTTCACATTCTTTTCTATCAAATGTTTGCTCTTTACATATCTAAAAATGCAAGGCTAGTATAAACAAATGAAATTTCCGCATGATACTTATCTTAGATTCTGATACCGCAGTTAAGGGCATCAGAAGCAAAAAGGTCTAAATGATAAATTCGAAAATCAATAGAACTTTCACCAAGACATCGCTAACTCTCTGAGCATCTTACCTTGAAGGGGCTCCAAAAGCTATATTTATACCCCCAGGTTATTTTAAAAAATAAAACCCTCGTTACACCAATGACAGATTGTCTATGCTAGTACCCGTCGTACAGACAGACGTAATAAGCTTTGATTTTATCGCAACGATTTTTGCCCAGCATGATCAGATTAAGCATGCCTTTGAACCATTTCGATATTCCTTCCTCAACGAGGCAAAATAAGCGAACATGGTCGAAGAAAAAAAATTCAATCGTCGGATCTAACGGCAGGTGTATTTATCCAATTAGAACGAAAGCGTTTAAAGCCCGAGACACCTTCGGGACAGAACCGTAATCGATTGGTTGCATTAATCATTGCTTTTCACACTATTGACGATGGTGGATGGGTTTGTTGTTTTGTTATTTCTTTTGCTGTTCTGATCTGCTTTCAACATTTCAACACAGCGTAACATTTGAATAAATAAGGTTGCTTGAAGCTTAATTATTTGGCATTCCAGAAAACATGTTGTACATAGTAATACGTTATACATTTTCCAATGATTTTTATATTGCTCTTCTTCCATCGTTATGGCAACCACCGACGCCAGAAAGGCAACTGTAAGGTGTGACACAAATTTAAGGCTCCCCCAGACCTAAGCGATTCCATCGCCGCGATGGCGACAACAAGTGCTGCTGAAACTTCATCGGATTCAGTACTACCGTCTCCGTATCGCGTTAGGTTGCATGTTAGGACATTCCGTGATTTTTTTTTTAAATTCGCTCTCCTGTATTAAGGACAATGATCAGTTTGGAAAGTTCTAGGACTAGGATCCTTCAAGGACGAACTTTTCAGAATCCAATGTTTTTCCACCTCGCGTTTTCAAGGGCACCTCTTTCAATACTGAGGCAACTGAGAACAACCATTTGATCGGAAAAAATCAAAGCGGTTTGATTTTGATTTGACCTGTTGGATGCGGACTCAAAGTTCGCTGAACATGTTTGAGCGTTTGTAGTGACGTCGCACAAACCCCCATATATTTTTTGATGATAGGTGTTCAAGTTAGGGCAGTGGTCGTTCGTGTGTGATATTGTTGGTCGAATAAATTGAGTTTTCGTGTCGCGGTTTGTAGAACATGGTCGATGCTTGACTAAAGGTGGGGTGGCGTCGATGTTGGTCCAACGTGATTGAACGTGTGTACGGTACGCAAGTTGACAGACAGACAAAATCATGAACGAACGTTCTCCCAGTCCCATTGCGTTTGGAGATGACTGAACACATGGTGGACCTGTCTTGAAACGGTGCACAGCGCAACAACTGCAGTAGATCTCATCCCTAAAGCCGTGCGGTAAGATGCGCGACTACAAAGCAAGACCATGCTGAGGGTGGCTGGGTTCGATTCCCGGCACCGGTCTAGGGAATTTTCGGATTGGAAATTGTCTCGACTTTCCTGGGCATAAAAGTATCATCGTGTTAGCCTCATGATATACGAATGCAAAAATGGTAACCTGGCTAAGAAACCTCGCAGTTAATAACTGTGGAAGTGCTTAATGAACACTAAGCTGCGAGGCGGCTCTGTCCCAGTGTGGGGATGTAATGCCAATAAGAAAGAAAATTACATGAAAATTCCGTACGTAGTTAACGTTTGCGCTTTTAAACAAAATTTCAAGATTGAGATAATTGATTTTTCGATTAATACTAGGTTTCAACCCCACTACCCTTAAATATACCATGCGGTACATGCATTGCACTAATTTTAAACCATTAAAATAAAATTAGAGTTTCCACTGTATCGAATTGACTTGCTGAATGTTGTTGAAATGTTCATATGAATAAAGCGAAACTGTTTGGACGTTCGATTCGCGTTCAAGTTAGCTGACTAGCCCAATTCGCTTAGCATTACTATTTTACAGTGTTCAGTGTTTAAATTTTTATCGGTCATATAAATTAAGCAAGTAATTTAATATGTTGGCGAACGTACGCGTCTCCCGAAAGTATAACCCAAATATAGACGGCACAACAAAAAAAATGGGTTTTGTTTGTTCACATGATCGTCGTTTCTGTCGTTTCTTCCACATATCTGTAGCGTATGCTAATTTAATGACAGTACGCGTGTGGGATGACGAATGAAAACATAATTTTCTATAAAACCAGTTTTCATTATTTTCATTATCGTTTTTGCATGCCTCACGTTGCTGTTTATCGATGTTTATGTTTTGCTCGTTCCTTCGTTCCGCAACTATGGCGATCCATTTTTTTATTGTTGATGGGATACGATATAGTGGGACCTTTTGTGGATCAGTCGGTTCAGATGTAAATATTTTCGGGCAAGATCGACATGGTAGCGGTGTGGTTCAAAAATCAGCAAAAATTGCAGGTTTGTGATAGTAATTACTGGAAAGGGTTCCTTTCCTATCACATGCTTAGCATCCGATAAAAAAGACTAATACTGCTTGTGATAAGACCCCGTGCCAACGTGAGTGGTGGAATTGAATAGGATAATACTTACTCGTCTCATGACAAGTAAGTTCTTAAAGTTCTTAATAATTTTCTCATCAGACTAGTACTGATTTTCAAATTGAAGAATCAACCAGTTTTATAAAAAACAAAATTGATTCGATAAGAGCCAGCTTATTAGGAAAGATCCATTAATTATGTAACGCAAAAAAAGTCAATTTCATCCCCCTATATCACACTTTTGGAGTGAATTATTTAAATTCGCACTTCACACTTCGGGCAACTCCCCCTACCCCTCTAAGCGTTATGTAATTTATGGGTGCTCATAAGCAACGTACTTTAGTTGTGTTTTTAACCGCAATAAACTTCCGAATTCGATCAAAAATGTCTTCCATATTTTCCAGAATATTTTTTTAATTTTTCAATTATTACATTTTGATTGCCTTTGACAGTTGGAGTTTCACTTTATGATAAAACAACAATTTTAGAATTCGCACTTCGTTGAGAGCAAGCGCTGCCCCATAAGACGTGTTATGTTATGGCGGAAACATGAGACTCAATATCAATCATTCCAATTTCTGTTTCGGCGATGTTAATCCCACAGTCTGTTTCGGGATTGTCTTGCGAATTAATCTAAGCTAATCTTTTCAATATTAATTGTGTGAAACTCGCATCTCGACGTTTTCACTAAGCAAATCAATGTCAAGCTGTTAAGATGCTTTGACAGATTTGATCATTTATATTCAAACATATTTTATGTCTTTGTCATGTGATTTAGTCATGGCTATACTCTGTATAAAGATATAACATACATAATTCTGCTATCCTTTATATTTTAAAGAAACTAAAACTATTGCGTTCCATTTAATAGCACTACTATGTAGATTGCAACTTTCCTGATACGAGTATTGGCCTGATTGTTGGATCGAAGAATTTATCGGTAAAGCAGTACTGTAATAATTATTTCGACCTGAACTAAATCATTTAATCATTTTCCATTTCTGGTGGTTGGTTTTCATTATTGAATCATAATTGTCATTTTTAACGAATGGATATTTCAGCACTGTGATAAAGAAGCAATAAAGTAGTGCAGCGGTTTTGCAACCTGGGGGTACCTTCGCTGGCCCCAGGGGGTACCTCGAACAAAAATGCGTAATAGCGGACGTTGAACAATTCCAAGCAAAACATATTGATAATAAAAATAAAATAAAAATGTTGAAGAACATGTTAAAAATATGCTTTTGAACTAAAATCTAGAATTTAATGGTTCAGAAGCCTCCGGTTGAGAGGCATGAAGGTTTTTTTTCCTAAAAGCTCAGTTGTTTCGTTATAAGAAGATTATAAGCATCCTTCTTTGTTTCCGCAAAGCCTCGAAGGCAGCTCGAAAGCTTCCTTTCACGAGGCTTGGAAGTCTGATTTCAAGAGGCTCAGAAGCCTCATTTCGAGAGGCTTGGGGGACTTCTTTCCAAAAGCCTGGGAGCCTCGTTTTAAAGGGCCTGGAAGCCTCGTTTTAAGAGGCGCTAAATCCTTCTTTCAAGAGGCCCGGAAGCCTCCTTTCAAGAGGCCCGGAAGCCTCCTTTCAAGAGGCCCGGAAGCCTCCTTTCAAGAGGCCCGGAAGCCTCCTTTCAAGAGGCCCGGAAGCCTCCTTTCAAGAGGCCCGGAAGCCTCCTTTCAAGAGGCCCGGAAGCCTCCTTTCAAGAGGCCCGGAAGCCTCCTTTCAAGAGGCCCGGAAGCCTCCTTTCAAGAGGCCCGGAAGCAAGGGGTGTCTCACTTAGGATAAATTTAATTAATCTGCCGAAAATCAATCAAGCAACCAAAGCGACTTTATTTCGATATGATTCGAAATAAACAAAAGTGAAATTGATGATTTTAGCAACGTAATGAATGGCCATATGTCAAATTGAACAATGACAGTGTCGGTAAACATAGTTCATTATTAGAAAATATTTGACATGAAAGTTTTGCAGAGGGAACCAAAAATTAACTTATTTTGGGCTACGCTTTGGGCTACGCTGGGCTGTCGCTACGCATAAAAATGATGATTTATTCATGCAAAAGCGCTACGTAATTAACGAACATTCAATTAAAATATCAAATTTATCTTTTCATATTTTATCTGAAATTGAAGGAAAATTCTAATAAACGGAATATTGTATTTTAGTTTCTTGGATTCTTGGAACTACAAAGCTCAGCTGTTGCATTACACACCAGAAGTAGAACTCATAGACCCAAAGCCGTGGTAGAAAACGTCGCCTGTAGAAGTGCGGAAACAAACAATGAATTCTTGCATAGCGACGTTTTAAAAAATACAGTATCCCAGTATTGAACATGAAAAATAGCTTAAAAATGTGGTCTCAGTTTATTCAGAAAACTTTAATACGCAGATTGTTCTGTAATTATGCAGCTTAGAGGCCGAGGCCAATAAAATATCATAGATGCAGGTAACAGTTTAGCTTCTGATATTTTTAATGCAATAAAATGCCCAACACTTGTATGTTTCTTCTATATCTTGGTAAACGATTGGGTCGTCCTTGTGTATAATTCTGCATGCATTACTGGCATTAATTATTCTGAAATAAGAAAATATTTCATTAATATATGGTAAACATAAATCACATCACACATCATGTCCAAGTTTTTCTGTTGATGGAATAATAAACAACTATTGATGTCATTGGTAACGTACAAAATAGCCCACGGTTGCTTAGACAAAAATCAATTCGGTGTCGTAGAAGACGTGTTGCAATTTTCATCAAACAGTACCAATGATTACCATTCACTTCAAATCGACTTTATTTCGATTTGAATTCGCTGCGATAGTTAGCAGTGAGACACCCCTTGCCCGGACGCCTCCTTCCAAGAGGCCCGGAAGCCTCCTTTCAAGAGGCGCGGAAGCCTCATTTCAAGAGGCCCGGAAGCCTCATTTCAAGAGGCCCGGAAGCCTCCTTTCAAGAGGCCCGGAAGCCTCCTTTCAAGAGGCCCGGAAGCCTCCTTTCAAGAGGCCCAGAAGCCTCCTTTCAAGAGGCCCGGGAGCCTCCTTTCAAGAGGCCCAGAAGCCTCCTTTCAAGAGGCCCGGAAGCCTCCTTTCAAGAGGCCCGGAAGCCTCCTTTCAAGAGGCCCGGAAGCCTCCTTTCAAGAGGCCCGGAAGCCTCCTTTCAAGAGGCCCGGAAGCCTCCTTTCAAGAGGCCCGGAAGCCTCCTTTCAAGAGGCCCGGAAGCCTCCTTTCAAGAGGCCCGGAAGCCTCCTGTTAGTTATAAAACTGTTCACTGGCCAGACTGAATCCACGGATCACTCGCGGAATAGCGCGTTTCGGAATTAGTCTTAAAACATCACTGTTTAACTTTACTGCGACACGACGAACAATTTATTAATTACGAACAACAAACTACATAACGTTCGAATATGAAGTGGACTGTATTTTACTTTCCGACCGACACGGGTGATATGCAAGAGCGAACTACAAATTCTATCAAGTGCTGCGATCACTGCGATCGACGCGACGGCAGTTAGCTGCCGAAGAGCTACCTATACTTTGACCTGACTCGATGACGATGAAACACACTCGTATTGTCTGTCTTGCTGCTGCCTATCTGATTGCCTAGTGAGGTGCATCTTGGGATGGAACATTCTAAATCTGTACGTAACATGCCGGCGGCCTTGAGTTCACTCAACACAAACTTAACTAACAATTGGACTAACATTCTAACTGACTAACATAACACAATATGTTCAGATGATTGATTGTAACAAACAGTAGTAATTCACATAATACAGAAATCTCGATCCTGTCGGGCAGCTCACTGATGACGATGTCCTAATCACGTAAACGATGAATCCGTGCACTGATGTCATACGTCTAGCAGAAATGGAATTCGCCACTGGAGACTCCGATGATGGACCGATCGAATCTGTTGAAGATAAACACGACTGTAATCCTAGACACGGACTTACAGAGGAGACACGTAACTTATGGTTCGGCCCCCTGGCGAAATGCGGACGGACTGTCCTAATGTTGCCAAAGTTGCCCCGTGGGGGCAATGAATACTCATCTGTTGTGCAGCTCCCTGCTGCCGGTGACACGATGAATTGAACTGATGAACCAACGACGCTTGAAAAATCTGGAACTAACATCCGATGGGGTAGGATCTGCGACTCTTGCACTTCAGTGGGCTAGTAGATACCGATGACTAGCGATGTACAGGTGAACAGGAGATCTGTCGAAGAATAAGAAGCGATTTGGATCCAGAACAAACACAAAAGCGGATCGACGTATCTTATAGATCGCCCCCGTGCCGTAGCGGTAATGCACCTCAAAATGCCGACAGTTGCCCCATATAGGGCGTACTTAACTTAGCCTTATGATGATCCAAAGCAGGAAACAAGAACAGAAGAAGTCTCACTGATCAAGTAGACGATTTGGCAGCGACGATGTCCGAAGCAGGTGCAGTTGATGGTCACATCCCTAGTGAAGGAAAGCAAAGCAGTAGGTTCCAACAGAATACTAAGAAGGGATGCACGTAACTTGAGGGTCGCCCCCAGACATCAACGGCGAAATAATTGCCGCCTGCTGCCTTAAGTGCCCCAACGGGGGCAGAAATACTTATTTTACTTGACGGACTTGACTACTGAGCGTGCTCGACTAGATGCTGATTGTCCCGGATGGGAAGTATACAAATCTTCTGGATACCTCTACGGAAAGTTCCATACTGCGTACGAACTGTAACTACTCGAATGATGTCATCGGCGCCTGGGTGGATCTCCGTCACTCGTCCCAAGTGCCACTGCAACGGAGGCAACTTGTCTTCTTTCAGTAGGACCATCGTTCCAATGTGCAAGTTGTCTCTTCTCCTCGTCCACTTGTTTCGGTTGTGAAGGTCCGACAAATAATCTGTTGACCATCTTTTCCACAAGACTTGACTAAACCGCTGAACTTGACTCCATCTACTCAACTGAATTCTTGTAATTTCCTCTAGGCAGGCAGCCAGGAATGCCTCAGTTCTAAAATCTGCTATCATCGCTAAATAGACCGCTGTAACTATTAGGCAGACGAATACGCATAGGTAAGACTCAACAGAAGCCATCTTGCGTGATGCTTGTCGGACGTTGAACGTATCACTAGACGGTAGTTCCTGCACTACATCTGCTATCAACGGCTTTTCCTCAAGCGTAATTGACTCCAACTGCTGCACTGTGCTGTCACTCATCTTCGGCCATGTATTGGAATCCTCTTGAAGCCACTTAGGTCCATTCCACCAAACAGAACTCTCGGCGAGCTGTAGTGGTGTAACGCCACGCGAAATAATGTCAGCCGGATTCTCAATTCCTGGTACATGGTTCCAAATACCTTGCAGATGGATCGCTCCTCCATACGCTTTCTCCGAGGCGTCACAGAATCCGTGTAGCTCACTTGAAATCACATTATCGTCGAATGCGATCCAGCGGGGAACGGAAACTGCATCCAGTCGATCCAACTTTGTCCGGAATTGTAGCCATTGTGACTGCAGATCTGCGCTCAACGGTTCATCCCAAGAATACTTCCTTTTCCAAAGCTCTTGGAGAAACATCTTCGCCTGCACAATCACTGGACCTGCTAATCCGTACGTATCGAACAAACGAGCGGAGTCAGAGAGAACGATATGTTGCGTAATAGGTAACGACTGCTTCCAGAGTGGCATTTCGAACCAGAACTTATCCGTAGCTGGCTCCCAACATAGTCCAAGGGTCTTCACCGTGGACGACGAATCGATGTCTAAAAGTTCTCGCTTGTCTCGCAAATAACTTGGAATTGCCTTTAAGATTGCTGGCTGATTAGAGTGCCACTTTCGGAGATTGAAACCAGCAGAACTCAGTAGCGAGGAAATATCGCGACAAAGGCTTTGTCCTTCCTTGACAGATTTCGCACCAGTTAGCATGTCATCGACATAGAAATTGCGCTTTACGACCTTGGCTGCTGCAGGCTACGCCTGTTCTCCTTCTTCGGCACACTTCTTCAGACTTCGACTTGCTAAGTACGAAAGAATCCTTTGCAATGGCTGATCTTGTTCGACTACGTTGATCATTCGATACATTTTCTCTACGTCAGCGACTATTAGGGTGGTTCAAAAAATCGATTTTGCTCCACAGTGCTTATCTGATTCTTTATTATGTTCTAAGTGCCCTCTGAAAATTTGAGCTCATTTGAATTAAAACTGATTTAGCACAAGCCGTTTCAAGTTTGCATGCAAATTAGTATGGGGAAATTTATTTTTTCATTGTACTGTTAATGACGCTTCCCCATTAGGCGCAGGTTAAAAGAAAACCTACATAGCTAAAAGGAATACTCAACAGCTTTCACCCAGTGAAAACCGCATCTTAATTAATCTTTCCAATAATTAGTAATCGAATTTAATCTATACCGTGGTTTTCTGGAGCTAATTGCATAACTCCTCAACAGGCAACATTGTTGCTCGTGGCGCGAAAGATAGCACACACAAATTCAGGCTACTATGTTGTACTGCACATTTCAGTGATGCCCTCAAAGAAGTTTAACAATCATGACTAAAGATTTGCATCCTGTCTTAAAATCGATTACTAATTATTGGGGCAATTAATCAACATGCGGTTTCCGTTGGGTGAAAGCTGCTGAGTATTCCTTCTAGCTATGTAGGTTTTCTTTTAACCTGCGCTCAATGGGGAAGCGTCATTAACAGTATAATGAAAAAATAAATTTCCCCATACTAATTTGCATGCAAACTTGAAACGGCTTGTGCTAAGTCAGTTTTAATCCAAATGAGCTCAAATTTTCAGGGGACACTCAGAACATGATAAAGAATCAGATTAGCACTGTGGAGCAAAACCGATTTTTTGAACCACCCTAGCGACTATAGCGTACTTCTGGAGGCGGAAACGAAGAAGTATTGACAGCAAATCGTCTTGGACCACCGGTCCTACCATCAGTGTGTCGTTCAGGGAAACTCCAGAATCTGTAGCACATGAGGCGTCAAAAACAACTCTGAGCTTCGTTGTCGTACTGTCCGGTTTCATGACTGCATGGTGTGGCAAATAATAGCTGTGGATAGGTTCTTCCTCCTCCTTACGTACTTCTCGCATATGGCCCATCAGTAAATACTCGTGGATGAATTCAGTATAGAGAGCCTTCATTTCTGGATTTGCAGTTAGACGGCGCTCCAAGCCCATGAACCGTTTGGTTGTTATCTCCTTCGACCTTCCCAAATGTTCCATCATGAACTGCTTCTTCGGTAGCACCACTCGAAATTTTCCATCAGCGTCTCTCGTTGTCGTCTGCTCGAAAATCGATTCACACGTAGATTCTTCGACGGAAAGACAGCTCTTCGTTCGGCATGACTCCAAGTCCCAAAAACGTGCTAACTGCTCGTGTATCTCTTCTGTGGTGACTGAGGCTGTAACAGCGCTGAACGTGGTGACTGGACTATCAGTTATTTCTCCAGCAACTATCCAACCCAGTTCGGTGTTTCGTAAAATCGGACCAGAATCCGATAGTTTCAACTGCTCACTCAGCAGCAACTCGTAGAAAACTGATACGCCAAGGACTGCATCTATCGCACTGGATTCGTGGAACCTTGGATCAGCTAGGCAGATGTCTGATGGCAGCTTCCAGGAACTGATGTCAATAGTTGTCTGCGGCAGATTCACAGTAATTCGAGGCAACACATAAAATTTCACATCCTTGGTTTCGAATGAAGAATAACGTGACAGGATCCTCGCTAACACCGATTGTTTCGACACTGTCATAGAATCACCAACACCTTTCACAGGCAAGTTCTCGTGTGAACGCTTGAAATTCAACCTTTGAGACAGGTTCTCTGTTATCATGCATATTTGAGAACCGTTATCCAGCAATGCACGAGCGATGACCGTATTTCCGAAGCGATCGGCGAGTTTCACGAGAGCGGTTGACAAAAGTGTGGTGCTTCGCTGGCTACGAGCATTGTGTGAGGTAGCAGTGTGGTGAGAAATAGTTGGTGTTTTTGTGGGAGGTGGCTGTCGTGTATGTGGTGGAGTGGTGGTTTGGACGGGTGTTTGTGGAGATATTTGAGTATTATTCATCCGGGATATATGCGATTGCGAATGCTGTACTGACTGTTGACGAGACTGAGATTGAGCGTTTGAGTTCGCGACTTGAGGCCTGTTTGGGATGCTCGACGTTTGGTTCTGCGTGCTAGAAGCGGATGGGTAATACGGATGCAAAAGATGGTGATGACGTTGTCCACACTTTGCACAGGTACGTCTCGAACAATCTGCTACAAAATGTCCAGAACACAAGCAATTCAAGCAAAGTCCAAGTCTTCGGATCAACAATTTTCGGTCGATCACTCTCATTTTGTCAAAACGACGACACTGTTCGATGCTATGCGGTCCACCATTGCAGACTGGACAATTACATGAAGCAGAAACAAGCGTGTGAACTGCTGAACTCTTGAATGATCTTCTTTGATCACTTGAACTGCGGGCTGACGTAGAATGCAGAATTGCGCAATGCTTCTCCAGAAATTCAATCGTAGCATCATACTGAGGAATATTCTTCGAACTGTGATGAATTTCCCATTGGCGAAGGCTGTTGGATATAGCTTCCGCGACAACATGAATGCTAGAATTCCAGTTCTCAGTGTTTTCTCCCAACTTTTCCAACTGCTGAAGATTGACCTTGAACGTCATCAGGACGGTATTCAGGGCATCAAACGACTCCGACTTCATCACTGGAACAGAAAACAGCGCCTTCAGATGTTCGTGTGCTATCAGCTTATGATTCTCATATTTCGCCTCGAGAATATTCCACGCAATGTTGTAGGTGGCAGCACTCACCTGAACTTGGTTGATCTGAAGTAATGCTTCATCTCTCAAAGATGCTCGCAAGTAATTAAACTTGTCGATTGGACTCAAATCACCGTTGTCGTGAATCAACGATTTGAAATTATCGCGGAAAGTGATCCAATCTTGCAGCTTTCCGCAAAACGATGGAAGCTTCAGCTCCGGATACTTCAACCGGGAAGGTTGGCAGGCAGCTTGACGTTCAGGGAATCTCTACTTTCGTTCTAGGGCGTTTAGCAAGCAACGCTGACTTCAAACGAAAATACGAATTTTCAAAATTCTTGTATGTTTGCACACTGTCACCGCCGACGGGAGCATTCTTCGCGCTATCAACACCATCGTCATCAGCTGCACTTTCAAACTCTTCGCTGGTTTCGTCTAGAAGCACATCAATGTTCACCCTAATGATACAGAACCGATCAAAAATTTCATCTAGTTTCACTAAACGTAATTCAACCATATCACTGTCACGAACTGCATCAAAATTATCCACAAAATCTTTCACATTCGCCAAAGCTGCGTTCAACTGATTCTCCTCTTTCTCCAGTTGCCTCAAATTGGACTTCGGCATTCTGAATAGCACAAAGATCACACTTCACTAGCACTGAACCACGACCGAGACCTCAAGCGAAACGGATTGACAGAATTGACAGCTCAATTATCAACCACTAACTGTGGGAATTAGTCAAATGGCAAATCGCAAATGTGCCGAACTAAATAGTCAACCGGAGAACTCAAAATTGTTTCTCCAAAATTCCACAAATAAAATTCAATTTGTCCAAACCCGCACCACAGTGCGGTAACAGAGCGCTTGCAAATTTAACTCAAGACAATGCGCTTCTATTTGGCTAGCGTCACATGCAGACCACGCTGAGCCCAAGCCTCCTCAACCACACATTCACACACACTCTACTTAGCTGAATTTAGATGGTTGATCCTTCGGGGTATCCAAAATGTCGAAATGCAGCATCAAAATCCAATATTCAGCATCAGTTGTGAAGAACGTTGATTCCAAACTGCATACACGGCCTCACAGGATATTTTAAATCACTTTCGCTAACTGCTATCCATTGGCAGTAATTAATTTGCTCACTAGCAGAAGACGGGTATCGATTCCGCACAATGGATCAGAGCACACTTTGCACTCCGCATACAATTTTACAAGTTCACTTTTTCACGCGCAATAACGACGGACAATGGGTCGGACACACAATTAACCCAAGCCACGCGCACTATTCACCAAGACGTGGTCCCGCGGATTGATCTTATCCGGCTCGATCAGGACCAAAAATGTTAGTTATAAAACCTTTTTCACTGGCCAGACTGAATCCACGGATCACTCGCGGAATAGCGCGTTTCGGAATTAGTCTTAAAACATCACTGTTTAACTTTACTGCGACACGACGAATAATTTATTAATTACGAACAACAAACTACATAAAGTTCAATTATAAAGTGGACTGTATTTTACTTTCCGACCGACACGGGTGATATGCAAGAGCGAACTAAAAATTCTAATATGTGCTGCGATCGCTGCGATCGACGCGACGGCAGTTAGCTGCCGAAGAGCTACCTATACTTTGACCTGACTCGATGACGATGAAACACACTCGTATTGTCTGTCTTGCTGCTGCCTATCTGATTGCCTAGTGAGGTGCATCTTGGGATGGAACATTCTAAATCTGTACGTAACACCTCCTTTCAAGAGGCCCGGAAGCCTCCTTTCAAGAGGCCCGGAAGCCTCCTTTCAAGAGGCCCGGAAGCCTCCTTTCAAGAGGCCCGGAAGCCTCCTTTCAAGAGGCCCGGAAGCCTCCTTTCAAGAGGCCCGGAAGCCTCCTTTCAAGAGGCCCGAAAGCCTCCTTTCAAATGGCCCGGAAGCATCCTTTAAAGAGGCTCGAAAGGCTCCCTTCAAGAGACCCGGAAGCCTCCCTTAAAGAGGTTTCTTAAAGTGGCCCGGAAGCCTATTTTCAATAAGCTAGTTTAAGAGGATCGAAAGCCTTCTTTCAAAAAGTTTGGCAGGCTCCTTTCAAGAGGCTCGGAGAGCTCCTATCAAGAGGCTCAGAAACCTCCTTTCAAGTGGTTCGGAAGCCTCCATTCAAGAGGCTCATAAACCTCCCTTCAAGAGGCGCAGAAGCCTACTTTGAAGTGATTCAGAAGCCTCCAGTACTGATAAAAGTCCTGTAGGAAGTTTGATGGTTAAACTTAATGTGAATTGGAAAGTTGCACAGAATGATAAAAATTTCAGCCTACTTTATGGAGAGCCATATATCCCTTCAGCTTTCTCGTCCATATGTCTTATGAGTTACGCTTATTTTTATTTACAGCAAAAAATGGGGGGTACTTACCTCAATTAGTGCAAGGGTTCGAAGGGGTACCTCTCATGAAAAAGGTTGAGAACCGTAGCATAGTTGATCACTATTGAATATAATCACGATAAGTCATAGCGTTCAAAAATTATGGGGACAACGCTGTGTTGAACCATATAAGTTTGGTTGGTTGATTCGAATCTAAGGATTCAATCAAGAAACATGACATTCTTTGCATTAAGCTTTTTGTATCAAATCTCGCATACAAACCGCTCAGAGAATGTTATATTTGTTACGTCAACTTTGCATTCCCAAACAAACATCAGAAGCTTATACAGCGCTTAACCAACCAAAAAATAGTCTTTTTCAGTTAGAAAACTAGATTATTCAGCTAGAATTGTTTGTTGGGTTAAATCGGTTTGTTTGGTTTCGATCAAGACATCTAAACGACTCTCGTTAGCTCCACCAGCAACAAATATATGCATCGTGTACAGCAGTATAGCTTCGACTTACACAATCTTCCCGAATCCGTCCAACTTGATGACGGACAAGGACGCAGACAAGCATAGTGCCAATTCCGATATCTCTATTGCCCTTCTACTTGTGTTATATGATAATTATCCCATCACATAGCACAGAACGAGGATTATAAGGGCCGAGGTACCCAGCATCAAATGGAGTAATGCACACGTAAACGTGTGCACGACTACATTTGATGCTGGGTACCTTGCGCGTACGCGGCGTGCACGCAGCTTTAAAAAACGCTACGTGGGCATCGGCCCTAATAGTCTTCTATCACTGCTTCTCTCATAGTGCTCGGCTTGGTGTGGAATGCTTAGGTTCAATTCTCGTCTTCGGCCAAATTATTTTGTAAGCAAAATAAGGTTGGCGAAGTATGTATAAAGCATCGTTCCTTGACGGAAGTTTAAAAAAAGATTCTTTGTATAGACACAAACACATATCTAGTTATTTTTTCTCGTGACCAGAGACCTAATGCAATGGCTTGCTATATTGACTTCATGCAATCTGTGCATGCACAGTTTAAAATTCTGAAAATTACTCGCCATGGAAATATTTAAACGCATATTTTTGTGTTCAATAACCTCTAATTTTACAACCAACAATATTGAATACAGTATGTCATAGTAACGACGACCTGTAATTTTAAAAAGTGATGAAAAAATGAGTCGAATCGAACGGAGCCTTTTATAATTTATGAAGTTTCACAGGGGGATAGAACAAAAATTTAATTTAATCCAGAATATGTCAATGTATGTCAAACTGTATACTTATTGATAATTTAGCTGAATGTTTCTGTTGATCCTCACCAATCAACTGATACATCTATATTTATTTGAGGTTTACAAAGCATCCCATCGCTTCCCGTATTCAATATGATGGCGTATTTTGTGTGAATGTAATGCTATTCGATTAGGCTGTCAGGGGTCCTATTTTTGCAATCACTGCTGTCATCGTGTTTTATATGTCAATTAATTATTATAGAGAGAAGTCGGAAATGATTATTTCTTCAGCACATCTCAAGTCATACCGCACTCTGTGGATTGCTATGGAAATCCGCTCAACTGAAGTGACGAAGCCGTGGTCATGGGGCGTTGCAATTTACGATCATTAGTGCTGTTGTCGAGCTCCAGATGCATATCGAAACCGAAGCGTGGTCAGACTATGAATGACTTCTTGCGATGGGAAATGAGCTTTCTGTAAGTCATGTTCATAATCACATAGTGCATACATAATATAATATGCAAATTTAGAAAAATTATGACTTTTCGAATTGCGCTGTGTCATTGGAAGCGCGGACCCTAGAGACGTGAGCATCAATTGCGGCCCTTTTTAAACATTGAAGCACAGACATACAGATATAACAGTTTGAACGATACGGATTTTTGATTTTCATATTGCTCAACATTACTTCTTCTTCTTCTTTTTTTTATTGGCATTATATTCCCCGCTGGGACATTGTCGCCTAGCAGCTTAGTGTTCATACAGCACTTCCACAGTTATTAACTGCGAGATTTCAAAGCCATGTTGTCATGTATGCATTCTTATATCATGAGGCTAACACGATGGTACTTTTATCCACAGGGAAGTCGAGAAAATGTCCAACCCGAAAAATTTCCTAGACCGCGGGAATCGAACCCAGTCAGCTTCAACATGGTCTTAATGTTTAGCAGCGCATCTTACTGCACGACTAAGGAAGCCCCTGCTTCACGCGGGACATGGTATACGAAAAGTATTCAATTCGAAGCATCTTGTATATTCAAGTTAATTAGGTCTGTTTGTCTGTTAAAGCTCTACTTTTTTGCAGCGCGCGAACATCAAACTCAATGAATGTTGCTTTAATTGAAATAAATGGCAGCAGTGCCTTTTTGCTGGACTTGTTGAATAGTGTTGAACATCTAATGAATTACACTTCTCATCATTTATTATATTAAATGTTTCTGTTATTTCAATATGGTGATTGATTGGTAGTCATTTATGTACGTTCGTGTAATGAAATGTTTATCCTCACTTAAGTTACAGCTTTTGTGGTGTTTACAAAACATTGCCGGTGTCCTGCGCTCCTCCTACGTGATTTCGAGTCTACAAGCGTTACACGGATCATCGTATAATCAGTTTCGCCGGAATACCGACATTATCAGCTACATCTCGTTCTAACGTTGCCAACTGTGAAAATAGAATCAGTAGTAGAATGATAGTCCAGTTTGAAACATTACTATCCAGCTTTTAAGGATCGGTAAAGGTGACTTTTGTTTAGGTTAAAAATCTTTGTCCTTAGATTAAATATAAATTTCCTTCCATTTCTGGGGGAGAAACTGCAAGAAAGGAGTTTCTGACCTTCAGAAGTCGTAAGAATGAGTATAGGTATACAAAAAAAAATAAGCACACTTACAAGCCGTCATAACTAAAAGCGGAAAACGCACTATGTTACAGCTGAGAGGTACGATTCCACTCCTGCCTTGCTCGGCAAACATCTGACAAAGAACTGTCATTAAACTGTCGGCCTCGATTTAGCAGTTTCATTTTTCAATTACTCTAAAATAACCGTAGGAGGTAAGCGCAACTTAGTATAGAAATAGACACACCACCATTCTCAACCGCCTGTGGTCGCTATTCTTCCGAGGAAAACTCAAAGTGCGCACCCAGGCTTTCAGTTGTTGAATTTCGCAAAATAAATTAATAAAACTGGACATCGCAATGCAAAACAAACGAACAACATGAAATTACCTCCTCGGTACCGGCGTACGCTCGGCGGTAGTGCATAGTACACAATCAGCGCACCGCAATGCAGATATGATCTGCTCTGGGAGGAACCTGCGTGCATTCTGTCGTGTCGTCTAACTTGGCATTCACGACGTTAAAACCGTACAGCGGCATTCGGTTGTAATCTTCGTTCAAGGTTTGGCCGCTTGGATATTTGTTTTCGTCATGTCTGTCTACTCTTACTGGGATAGCGCACTCGTTCTTGGCATTTGAGAGTAATTCCCTTAATCAATTATGAGACGATTGTTAGCCGTCCGTGGTATCTTTTCTGGAAAATTAAAGTAACGCCTATTGACGAACATGATGGATGAATACTTCACGTGTTTTAACTACGTCCAACAGCCGAAGGTTGATGTGTAAGCGTATTATTTTTTAGTAAAATATCAAGCTAATCAGTCGAGGAACTACCAGGTTTGTTTTCCGATAGGGTTTACTTTTTATTTAAATTAAGGTTTCTGCTTTGATAACAACTCATTATAGGTTGATTGTAAATCTAACAATTTAAATCTTTCATTAAGTAATTAATAAGTTTTTTTGCTTTTCACGATGTCGTTTTCAATGCTATTTTTCCTCTTATTTTGCAGATTATAATTCCACCATCAGTTCCCCAGTCGCTCAATGTGTTCTACTCGAGAAAATGATCCAGATGAAGCAAGTAACCAGTGTTACGAAAAATGAGCGACCAATCCAATCCGCAAGAAGTGACACGCAATGTTAAAACTTTGCCGCCGAGCTGTCAAAAGCTCGCTCTTGGAATGCAACAACGATGGAACAGGTATTTAAAAGTTATATTTTCATTTAAAAATTAGACCAGTCAAGCCTTATTCCCAATAGACAGAAAATTCTTACATAACACAGGGTGTCTACTCGAAATCCGGGAAAAAATCCCTGAGTTTTCCAGGTTTTTCCAGGTTCTAAAATCGCCAGAGGTGAACCAGCCAAGGGCTGATAGCCTCTTTAATAAAGAAGAAAAAAAAAGAGGTTCTAAAATCATATGCAAAGATCAGTCTCGGCAAGTCAGAAATTGGAAATATATGCGGGTATATGTATCTTACCTCCATCTTTATAATACTCGTTTGAATGCAGAAAACTTTGGAGAATTCTAATTGTTTTCGACTCTAACTCAAAGGGATTATTTCCACTACTTTAAGTTCTTGCTCCTGCTGGATTCAGTCAACATCTGAACACAAAATATTAGCTTTATCCTGCTTCATTGAAAGAAAACTGTTGGTAGCCAAATAGAAAGCTTTTAGTTACACTTTCAGGAGCAAATGTTTCCTTTGCACTTGTATCAGGTCGCGATGCGCTTGTTTTCGTGGCTTGTAAAGATTGTAAGAGACTTATGCCTCTCTGTGTTGTGTATCGTCTTTATTTTTTTCAATTGTACTCTTCAAACTCTGCGTTTACTTCTTTGATCGGATGATATGAAGAGCTTTTCTTGTAATACCTCGAATTATCTTGTTTATCAACTTCAGCGGCCATTTCATTCCACCATCTCTTGACATCTATATCACCCGAGTCCAGGGCCGGATGTAGGCGGAAGGGCGACTCGGGCCGACAGCTTGTGGGGCCCCGAAGTGTACGAAAAAAGGGTTGGTTTTGGTACATAAGATTTGTAGGGGGCCTGGGCCACGGCCCCAACTATCCCCCCTCCCTAAATCCGGCCCTTTCCGAGTCACTTTTCAAGACTTTTTCAGCTTCGGATTAAAATTGACCAAAATGTCCCGATAAGAGGAATATGAAGGCTTTTTTTTATTAAATTCCCCCTATTATCAAGGTATCACTAAAGGTGAATAAAGTGTCTCTCGATTTTAGTGGCGACTAGCCAAATTTAGTCAAAACTTTACAGAAACTTTGTGTGCTATGATAAATGATAGTTGACTTTTTTAAGCTTTCTTTCGTGAAGAGCTTCGAGCTCATAGACTCATCTGTTAAGAAAATTTGAGTTTATAGTCTGCAACCAAACATTATTTGACAAATTTGCTGCTAGAAAAGTTTTCCTAAATATTCCTAAATAATGGCGACATCGATTCAAGTCAAGGCTTGAATAGATGTCACCAATATTTAAATACAAAAAAGATTTCGTAATTTTTGAAACTTCGAACTGTAATGTAAAAACCCAGAATTATCCACCTAGCGGTGATGATGCCTTTCTCGCTCATTATAAAATGTGTCGAGAAAAATTCTTCAGAGAGGTCAAATAGAACAAATATAAAGCAATTAATGGTTATATAGACTTGTGGAAAAATTGGATCGTGGAGAAACCATATCAAAACCGTCATAAAATCGAGTGTAGACGAAATCAGGGGCAACAAAGTTTTTACATGCTAAAAATCGAGTCATCACTGTATCTTGTACTTATTCGTACATGGAATGATGCTGTGGCAGTTTCATTGCAAATAATTGAAAATAGTAGTTTGTGCAACTAGTTGCAAAAAGATGATTTTTTCAGCACGAGTATGATAAATCTGTACCAAAATGGTACAATTTTATTTACTTCACATGATCAATTTTGTCAAAAATTCATGTTGCTGCAGAAAACAAATAGATTCCATGTTATCGTGCCACATTATGTGCTCGACAGACCATAAAGCGATAAATAAACCTGCCTTTGGAGAATTTGATGTCATGCTCACCAAATTATTTTATTTATTGCGTGACACAGAGAATACATCTTAACTTCTGAGCACATAGACCGATCCAGCCCATTTTCAATAGGAAACAATGTGACAGGGTTCTGCGTCGAATGCGTTTTGTTGCGAGCAAATCAGTTAAGGTTAAGTGCCTAAAAAATGGGCTAGACTTTCCCACTTGTTGTTGTCTAAAAAAAAGTTTTTTGACCATAACTTCTGAGCCCATAGTCCGATCCAGCCAATTTTCAATAGGAAACAATGGGACAAGATTTTGCGTTGAATTAAGGTGATTATAGAATGAAGCCCGTGGTGAATTTGAAATTCACCACACGTTTATCTACATGCATTTCCAAAACCCCAAATCTGGCGTAATAGTTTTTGTACAGTACCGAAATTTAAATTATGATTGTTCAGCATAACTAAACAAACGATCTTCCATTGTTTCAACCCTATGCGCGTTATGGTTCTTTCATCTCGTGCTCTTGAAAAAAATATTGGAAAAGCACGTGGTTTACAAAATGGCCGATTTCTGGCTTCATTCTATAATCACCTTAAGGGTAAGTATCTGAAAAGTGGGCTAGACTTTTTGCGCACATACACACACATACACACACACATACACACGCACACACATACACACACACAGACATCACCTCGATTCGTCGAGCTGAGTCGATCGGTATATAACACTATGGGTCTCCGAGCCTCCTATAAAAAGTTTGTTTTTGGAGCGAACATATAGCCTTTACGTATACTTTGTATACGAGAAAGGCAAAAAGTAAAACTGTAAAAAAGAGTTGACACCCTGTTACAGTGCCATTTTTCGAATCACATTTAGGTATTGCATTTTAACAAACTGTTTATCCACGGCATACAAAAACAAAGCAGGCTCATCACGTATATAAACATTCATTTTGAAGGGTTAACATGTGACGTCACTGCTATCTTCGCAGAAGCTGGACCGAGACGATGCTCTATGGTTGCAGCATGCTTACTTTTGTACTTCAACATGTGGCGATAAAACATGCGTCACATTCGAAGTGTCATTTTTCTTACGAGCCTACCTTGTTTTCTGTATACCGTGCTGTTTATCCATATATTGTTTACAATAAGTCTTAATAGTCTTCTATTTTGAACGTCATCTTGTTCAAAGCGGTGCATATCCAATTATTATTTAAAAAGCCACTATAGACCCATAAATACAGTCAAACCTCCATGAGTCGATGTTCTATGACTCGATATCGACTCATGGAAGCAAATTATCCCATATTAAAAAATATTTTCTGGGTTACTGTGATGGTCCCTTCAAACAGATTTCCAAAGATTTCCTATGGTCGATGGTCCCTTCAATATCGACTCATGGAGGTTTGACTGTATAAGTTTTGAACTAAGAACATAGTTTTAGCAGCCGTAAATCAAGCCTTTCTTTACCTAGTGGCAATATGCGAGGCTACGAAGCAAGACCATACGAAGATGGCTGAGGTTGATTCCCCTTCCTGTCTAGAAAAACAAAACCATTTTTCGAGCAACATATGATTGAGGCCGAAAAGCCAACTAATTTAATTAATTGATTGAAAAGCTTGACTAATTTAATTAATTGATTGTAGTAGAAACTCATTTCATTGCCAGAAATATGTCAGTTCTATACGTAAATGGTTATATTATAACAGCAAATTTAGATTAATTGAAAAACCATTCGAAATCCACAAAATTTCGGCTAAAACAAAAATCGCGCCGTTTACTCGCATTACTGGTAACACGTCTGGTTTTTAAGCCGTTTGCTCAAAGCTAGTAATATCATCGGATTTGTTTAGATATGTTAGCCAGAGCAGTTCTGCTATGCTGTATATTGAAAACCTAGTATAATAAATCAAGTCCAACATCGATGCCGGCCACGTCCTCACAGCCAATTTAGGATTAGGGGAGGAAAATTAGTCTGACACTCATTGCTACAAGAGACCGAGGAATCCTCTGCATCTCCGTGAGTGTCATGGGAAGGGATAGTTGGTTAGATGAGAAGGTAATCTATAGGAAGTCGCCTTGGTAAGTGACTATTTATTTCTCCGGAACGGCGCCATATTCATACTGATACGAAGACGAAAACCCAACGCGCGCCTAAAGCATTTCACCGAATAATAAATTTTTTTTTCTCTTCGCGACGACTAAAACACGCACTGTATTCGCTCGCTCGATGGCTTCTGCCAACTATTGAAGATTGTGCTTGTCTTGACCGGACCAAAGCGCAATACTACCGCATGATCCAACGCACACCAAATATTTTCTTCTCAACACAACGACCGAACCAAGCACTGTACTTACTTTTCCCGATGGCTTATGCGCTTGTCTCTCTACACAATTTCCATGGACAATTATTTGGAAATTCGACTTGAAATTGCAAACTTCACAATATGTTGCAAAAATAAGTCCAATATCCTTCTGTCTTTCTCGCTTACTAAGTATATGGAAAAGCTGTAGGATCACTTCACAGCCGAACTTTTGATAGAAGGCTCGAAGATCCATAGCCACTTGTCATAAGACGAGTTAGTACTATCCCATTTAATTTCACCACTTGATTGTAACTTTACAAAACGTCCCATATTATTCTCGAAAAAAAAAAACAAAAGTTCACCAAATGTCTCGCTCGCTGGTGTGTTCATTCGACCTTACACCATTCTGTCAAATGGAATAAATTCATTTTAAAGCATGTATGAAACAAAATCGATAGCTTTGTTGATGTTAATTTTCCGATTTTACGTAGTAATATACTTTGATTTACCACTTACGTTGCTCGTCAATTATAATACTATTGTTCGCTTAACTCATATAACGCCTATTGTTTTGGAAATCGAGCCTTATCAGCCGTGAAATAGGATATTTTGCCTCCAAAATTTTGAACTTCGTGAAATTTTTGCTTACAATATTTTGAACTTCGTTGAACTGATTCCGTGCGGATCCATCTGTTAATGTGAGAGTGGTTTTTTGCAAAACAGGCAAATTGTGTTATATCAATACAGACAAAATGGTTATTTTAAAACAAGGTAAATTAATTTTATCAAGTGAGCTTGAGCATTACTGCTGGATTAGCTGTTGTTACACAAGGAACCAGCAAATAATACTCGGGTGCAGTCAACATCCAGGGGCCCTCCTTAGCCGTGTGGTAAGACGCGCGGCTACAAAGCAAGACCATGCTGAGGGTGACTGGGTTCGATTCCCGGTGCCGGTCTAGGCAATTTTCGGCTTGGAAATTGTCTCGACTTCCCTGGGCATAAAAGTATCATCGTGTTAGCCTCATGATATACGAATGCAAAAATGGTAACTTGGCTTAGAAACCTCGCAGTTAATAACTGTGGAAGTGCTTAATGAACACTAAGCTGCGAGGCGGCTATGTCCCAGTGTGGGGATGTAATGCCAATAAGAAGAAGAAGAAGAAGCAGTCAACATCCTCAGTGTGTAAATACTGGTAATCCAATATTCTATGAATGGCAATACTGGCGCCGGCCGCGTCCGAATGCAGGTCAATTAGGAATTGGGAAGGTAAATGATGGAATGCAACTCGTTGGGATGAAAGCCGAAGAATACTCATCCCACTTTCACGAGTACTCATTGCGAGCTTGGAAAAGGACAAGATTGTATAGGGATCGTTTTGATGAACGATTTTCAGAATCACATGTAGAACTGAGTTTAACACATTATTATATAGTTATGACTTATATTTTTGTATAATGAGCTTAGAGAATATTGTTGGGTGTCTTCACTGGTATCTGTGGTGTGCCAATGATAATGTTAAACTAATACTTTCAGTCTTCTTTCAGAGTCCTTCTAAAATCTGTGTCCTTACTTCTCATCCCATTCATGCCATTTGAAGCAGAGTGATGGAAAGAAAACTGATTAGCTTCAGATTACTGCGATTGACCCTAGACACTAGTGACTCACGGCATACAAAAAACAAGGCAGGCTCATCACGTCTGTAAACATTCAGTTTGAATGTAAACATGTGACGTCACTGCTATCTGCGCACAAGCTGGACCGAGACGATGCTATACGGTCGCAGCATGCTTACTTTTGTACTCCAACATGTGGCGATAAAATATGCGTCACATTCGAAGTGTCATTTTTCTAACGAGCCTACCTTGTTTTCTGTATACCGTGCTAGTGACTATTGTTTTAACAGAAAAAAAAGAACAAATCGACGGTTTCGTTCAATTCAGACACAATTCAAAATCACAAAATTTTCAGAAACGTAAAACGTCGTAAAACTTTTTAACTAAAAAAAACTTCTTTAATTTTGTGATCGAATTTTCTTTGTGTTTTCTGCATGTGTTGACACAGATAGATTAGTTTTGTGTGTTTCAGCAAGAAAACTTTAAACAATTATTGACCTTAATAAACTTTCTCCATAAATGCATTTAAGGGTAATCATCCGATAACAACAACAGCGTTTTCCTGATGTAAACTTTTCTAAATGTAAAAACTATTCTTGCGACGCTCAATATGTAAAATCCATCAATCAACCTTGAATTCAGCGTAGGAATTACACGAATAAATAAATACCGACCGTAATCCCTAGTGACTTATCCGTCCCTAATCTCTACATGGACCAAGTCTTTTGAATGGACAAAATGGACAAAATCAGCGATATTAAATTAAAATTGAACATACCAGGCCTTCTGGATACTTCGAAAATCTTACATGTCCTGGGATTAACACCTGACCCTGTTTATCGGCTGGTTATATGCAAACTTTCCGATCCCCGAGTAACATAATCCAGACAGATGTTCTTGTCAATGAGATGTGCTAGATTTCGTTTTCCCCTTTCTTCTTCAATCAAGCGGGTAGCCGGGAACCGTCACACGGATAATTTGAGAGCCAAGTTAATCGCCAGCCTAGACATTTTTTCCGAATTAGTGAAAGTGCAAAAATAATTCTTAAAACGTTAACAAAATTAACCAAAAAAAGACGAAAAACATAATACATGTATCAACTATCAAAAACACTACAGACAATGAGCTTAGAAAGGACATTTAACGACGAACGAAACGCATGAATTATCCCCTGAAGATGGTACTAATCAGTGCCGAAACAAACAAAAATTATTGATATCACAGTTAAACACTCATCTCCATATAAATTAACATGTTTCTGACTATACGAGAAAAAACATGTTTTTGTACTAAAATCACTGTCACGATATTTTTTTCCATTCAGATATAAAAACATCCACTTTATTTACGCAAAAGACTTCAACGGTTTTACAAGAAGATATCAACAACGAACCTCAGGTTGAAAAATTTCAATTTTTGAATTTCACTAATCGATAAATTTTCTGTAGATTTTTGTTGACTAGAATTTAATCCACTTCACAGCCCGGGCTTTTTTTTGTCTTAAATTTGACGACCAGTAGTAAAATAGGAATGGGTTTGCTTATTAAAAAGTGTCAAACATCCTACACATAGTTTGGTGATTCCTACTTGTTTGTGTGTTACAATGTGTCAAAATTCGTCTCGATATAAATTCACTAAAACCCATTTCTTCTTCGTTCTTTTCTTTTCCTGATGAATTTGGCTGATTTCTAAACGTGTGCTGCGAATGATTAATTTCAACACACTCACAATCCGTTGAATAGACAATAATGGAGACGCATGATCGTCAATTGTTGTCCTCCTGAAGTAGCACACACGTTTGATGTTCATAAAAAAAATCATCCACATAGAAAATATGTGTAGAACCTTTCTCGACATAAGCTGTGACACAGATCTCCGTGGAGAAAATCGGCCTTTTCGTCATACCTGGCATAATCTTGTAATAGTTTATGGGTGGTGAAATCTTTCATTTTTCGCTCCATGTATGTATGTATGCAAAAACAAATGTTCGAAAAAATCATACATGGAAAGAGGGGAATTAAAACCACCTGAAACTGAGGGTCGTTGGTTCGAGTTCCATCGAAGGGAAAGTAATTACCTCCAATACATTTTTCAAATCAATATCTTCCATATAATGTACATATTCACATATGAGTTTTCACAACATGTAAATTAAGGACCCAAGTCGGGTGGTTTAATCCCCGGATATAAGCAATTAACTTTGTTCGAATCAGAAACATCCCTAACGTTATTGGTATACGGCCCCTAAGGTCCACGATAATGAAAATATTTATGAAATTCTCTTCAGTGTAGATTTATTCTGCAACAATTGGGAATCGTTCCTGGGTTTAAAGTCATGTACGCATTCTAATCATTTCAACAACTATGAAATGCGTTTTGAAACCACCTAAATAACAGACAAGATTTTTCAGATTGTTTTAATACCCGTAGAACTTATTATGGTACAATTTGTTTTCTTCTTTATTAAAGAGGCTTTCAGCCCTTGGCTGGTTCACCTCTGGATGGCACAAATCAATAAAAGAGGTTTCATCATATCTCCATATTAAAATCTAGCTTTTGGACCTGCAGTAAAACATTTAAACAGCAGCTGCTTCATCTGTGGGTTTAATTGCAATATTTACAATATTAAACAACATGTTGTGGTGGAAAGGAAAACAGAAGGAGATACAAGGAAATTTATTTCACTACCAAAGATCACATAAACGCAGTGAACGCTATTTCAACATTCAAACTGCCTATGCCGAACTGCCATATTTGTCCTAATGAAAAAATACGTTAGCCTAAGTACTAATAAATTAAGCTTTTTTCTCGTACAAGTGCAAGTAAAATGGAAGGAAGCATGTATATCTACCAGGCGCACTATAAATGAGAGTCAGCCAGCTTTCCGAAAGCTTTCATTCAACAACGTTTAGTTGTACTAAAACGTTATTTTTCTCTGTCTATATTTTCATTCCCAGAGCAATACCAGAGAGCGATTACATTCAACTGGGAACGTTACGCTACGGAGTGAGACTTTCAAATCCAAACCTCGTAAGCGCCGCAACGAACGATGACAATGGGATTCCCCCGGCTAACCACGGAAGTGCTCTACAGTCCAGATTCTCCTCCGACTCGTATGATCAGCATACCAACGGGAGTAGCGTTCTGAGCGCTGGCGGCACCAGCAGTAACAGCAGTCGCGGTGCCAATGATAGCTGCTGCTGCATCGCAACCAATGGCATTGAAATGCCATGGAATAGTGGGTACGTGCGAACACGCCTACCTGTACCAAGTGGATATTTGGGTGAGTATTTGGCGGTCATAACTGATTTGCCTGATTCGTATGAAAAAAAATTATTTTTTACTCTTTCTGCTTAGTAGTGGAGGGTTTATTTGTCTCCTGCGACATTTCTGTAAAGCTTTTGAAAAAATAATTAAAGCTGCATTCGCTGATTGTATACCAATAAACATGTATTATAATAAGATAATTTTTTTGGTGAAGGCTATATTATTTTGGTTCAAGCTTTATGTACCGTCGTCGGTGGTGACAATGGGTCAAATGGGGGTGAGAATGGGTCACCGTTTCAACTACTTAGAATGCTTGTAGAATGGATTAAATGTATCTGAGAGCAAGTAGACTAAAATATAAGAGACCTTTTTAAACGATTTTGCTCTAAGACCTTCAGGCTGCCTGTGAGAGTAATGACTCATTCTCACCCCCCAGACCCATTGTCACCCCCGATGGCGGTACCAGGCTTTGCTTTGTGTACACTGTGATTAGTTTCTCAATAGGGTGGCCGTACTACCGTTCTACGCATAATTGTCTCATGTACATAGAAAATCCCAGCAAACATGGGACAAATATGCGTATGACGGCAGCGTACTGGTTTGTCTTTGTGTCCTACTTGGTGTCAGGCCATTTTGCGATTCTGTTTTTACATTGTTTTTTTACATGGCCGTGTACAAAAATCCCATCAACAATTTTTGCAAACATTTTCCATTTTGCATGATTCCGCGAGAAATCATAAGACATATTTACACGAACTTTCGAATTTTGAACTGAAAACTATTTTTACACAAAACGCATTCCTCGTGTAAAAAATAATCGAGTGTACTACAGGTTTAAAAACGCAACTCTCGGGCTTTCTTTCATCTCCCATCTTCTTTCTTCTTCACTTTCTTTCTTCTTTCTTTTTACCTTTCTCGTATACTGAGTGGCTATAAGATCACTCCTAAACCAAACTTTGGATATAATGCAACGTACACACCAGTCAAGCAGTTTGACGAACATTGACTCCGCCCCCAAGAAAACGCTTCGGTTGCTGCTTTGTTTGAACGTGTGTGAAGTTGTTCGAACAACCATTTGACAGTTGGCGACTCAGTTGGAAAAAATTAAAACGGTTTGATTTTGGTTTGAGTTGTCGGGGGTGGAGTCAAGGTTCGCCGAACATGTTTGAGCATTTGTAGTGAAGTTGCACAAACCCCCATATATTTTTTTATGGTTGATGCTCAAGTTGGCGCTTCGGTCGTTCGTGTGTGATATTGTTGGTCGAATAAATTGATTGTTCGTGTGGTTGTTCGTGAAACTTGATGGATGTTTGAATAAACGAGAGGTGGAGTCTATGTTGGTCAAACTGCTTGACCGTGTGTACGTTCCATAAGGGATAGATGACCCATAGTGTTACATACCAATTGACTCAGCTCGACGAATTGAGGTGATGTCTGTTATGTGGGTAGGTAAGCATTTATGTATGTGTATGTGTACGTGTACAAAATTTTGTAGATACACTTTTTGGTCAGAGATCGGACTATGGAATCAGAAGTTATGGTCAAAATACAATTACCTACGCGCAAAACACGCTAAAAACACTCATATTTAAAAAAAAACTGACACGGGAAAGGCATCAAAATCGCTAGGTGAATTGATCAGGAATCTTCCTCCTTTCTCTTTATTTTTTCTCGTTTTCTCTTCCTTCTTTCTTCTACCTTCTTATTTTTCCTTTCTTCTGCCTTCAGCCTTTTTCGTTCCTTTAAATCACTCTGTGCGTTCACCTAATGAACTGCAATTCATTTCCTGAAAAAACGCTTCTCCCCTTCATCCAATGACACTTGCTATAATCGTCTCCTTAGAACAAAGAACATGTGTCCCAAATTTGGTTGCCATCGTTGGAGAGGTTCCAAATTCAAGAGCATCCCACCACACCATTATGGGGCGGCTCCATACAAAGTGGCGGCCAAAAATATTTTTTTTGGTTTTTCTGCATTATTTTATAGTATTCTAGTAAGATTAGCATATAATTAATCATATTTATGCATTTTCATCGCATCCGGAAGGTGTAACTAATATTTAACCCAGTGATGAGCTACGTATTCCTAAACAATAAACTTGAACGATTGTTTTTTAATTTTAGGGGCAGTTCAAATGCAAATTAAAACTAGAATAAGGTTGCTATGTATAAGATTAAACAGGAGAAGTGGAGGTGGAAGACCCCCCCCTAACCAAGATTTGATCCCTTCCCCATTTTTTTTAACTACACAGCAAATAATTTTGAAAATTCAACGACGTGTAAAATTGCAGCTAGTCCCAACAAACGAATAAACACTCGATATTCAATTAAATTCGATTGATTTTTACAAGCAAGCACGGTTTAAATTTATTTCGATTTAAAGGGACAGTAAGATCGATTGAATGTTGCGTTTATTTGCATGCTCCAAATATGTGCATGAAAATACATTTAAAATCACAACATATTTTTATCTGTGTATGTCGTATAAGAGTATTCTTTTATCAATCAGGTATTTTGGTGAAGAATTATTTGTCTTCCGGACCTCCCCCTCCCCCCACACAAAGTTATCTCCCCCCCCCTATGGAAATATTGTTTTCCGTACAAATAAATCAATCAAACTAGTCGAAAGGATTATTTTGTAATATGTTTCCGTTATTTTTACTGAACATATATCAACATCTTTAACAAAGTTGATGATTTGTCTCCATTTTTCATACTGCAGGGATGAATATAAAGGAGCTGTTCCGATCTCCATCTCATTGAATATATATTTATCTCATCGCGAAACAAAGAAATACGGCATCAATTTAGTCGCTTCTTTTTGTCAACATGCAAAAAATCACAAAAATAAGAAATAAATTTCATTGCTTTGTACAAAATAAAACCTAATTTTTATTGATAAATTGTCATAATAAATTTTAATTAATAACTTTCTCTTAAAACTAAATCAAATTGACAAGCAATTCTACTCATTTTCTACGTTTTCATCGAGAGCAAAATCATCATCAAGTTGTTCAACATCATCCATTAATTCGTCTAGTGCATTGTCTTCAGTGTTTACATTTTCAGAGCTGTAAAGATCTTCGAATACTAAAAGTGATTTTACAACATCTGGATATTCATGTGATACTTTCTTTCGCATTCTGCTATCTAGATTTATTGAACTTATCGAAGGATCAGATGAGTTCATAGCTCGAATAAAGACGTCATGTAGATTATCAACTCGTGACCTTTTCCTAGCATGATGCACAGCAAATAATTTTGAAAATTCAACGACGTGTAAAACTGCAGGTTTAACAGGACATTTAACAGTTCCACATTTAAAGCAGTATTTGATTTGTTTGATTTTTTTTGTTTGTGCTCGATAATTGTTATTAACAAAAAAAATCCATTTTTTTCGACTTCGTGCCAAAATGACGCTCATCCGCAGCTATGCGCAGCTGGATTCTCGTTCCGCAGATAGTATAGACCCCAAACTAAACTGTGGTGGTGGTCTCTTGAGACTGCTCGGCCCTGCTTGTTAGATATAGTCCAACTTAGACAAAAAACACATTTTTTTTTCAATAATTACCCATTTTTGACTATTTTTTATCAACCGTGTAAGCTCAACAGCATACCCATTTTAAAGCTTAGACAATTATCTTTCCAACGGTGTATTAATTTCCAAAATTGGACCGTTATTCGCTGAGAAATTTGCATTTTGTTTGAGATGCATTTTTTTTACAATTTTCACAATTTTCCTAAGTTTGATGTCTGTGGCACAATGAGTTTTCATCACAGAGGGCTGAAATTTTGGGAATCTAGGTTTGAATTATCCTTCTTTCAAATGGTATACAAGACACGTCATTCAAAGCAAGTCAATTTTTCGATTTTTGGCCACCACTTTCCCCATAGTGACCTGCCTTTTTTTCCAACCCTCTAAAATCGTCTAGGTACTCAGGATAAAAAATATATGTACTAAATTTTGGTTGAAACCGGTCGACAACCCCTCCCTCTATACACTCCCTTTTGCTTAATGATTCTAGCAAACCATCCCTGTCCCATATAATCTTCCCATCAGAATAAGTAATAATTTTTATTTATTTCTCAGACTATGGTCGGACTAGCCTGTGCAGTAAATAAAAGTCTCCTCCATTCAATTCGGTCCATGGCTGCACGTCGTCAGCCACGCAATCTGCGGAGGGTCTGCAAATCACCTTCCATCTGATCGATCCCCTTTGCTCGCTGCCTGGACAATGCTCGTGGAGGATCAACGGGCACTTGCTGTTTGCGAGAGGAAAGTGTTGCATACTATCTATGGCGGGTAGCAGATGAAATACGATACGTGGAGGAGGCGAATGAACCACGAGTTGCAAAAGCTGTAAGGACAACTATCCATCGTTCACACCGCGAAAATCGGAAAACTGCGGTGGGCCGGGCATGTAGCCAGAATATCGGACAATAATTCGGTGAAAATGGTTCTCGACAACGATCCTATGGGCACAAGAAGGTGCGCAGCGAGCAAAGGGGATCGATGTTGATGACTAGTCCAATCCGTATAGCTTCCCTTTTTAGTCTGATGTAATATATCAATGTCGTCGGCGAAACCAAATATCTGAACGGACTTCGTGAAAATCGTACTACTCGTGTCAATCCCTGCCCTTCGCATTACTCCCTCTTTTTTTTCTTGAGCAAGGGTAAACGTAAATCTGACAGCTGAGGAGGTTAACCCAGGTAGTGTGGAGATGGGATAACCCGACCCACTAAAACGCAAACCCTTTCGCCAGTCCGTATCCCCTGGCCCGCAATTAAGCAATACATCAACAGAGGACTATTGAGAACGCTCACGCCTATGCTAACGCACTCGATGTTATAACGCAACATCGACTTTAAGGGTGGTAACCTTACCACCCGTCAGTGGTGGAAATTTGTGACCATGCTTTCTACTTATCCAGTTCGATACCTCCGGAATCAGTCTGTGGGTCCAACGACCTTTGACTGCAGTGTCCCATACTCTTTGCCATTTGAGCAACGAAGCTGCACGTGCACAGAGTACCTGTCGTTGAAGCACCTCTACATCTTCCTCCAGAAGTATGTCTATCGGCATCATCCCAGCAATGACGCATACCTCTTCATAAGATATGGTGCGGTATATGCTTGCAACCCGCAGACACATCAGCCGGTGTACCCAGATTAATTTCTTAACATTGCACACAGTCGCTAGTGCTTTTAACCATGCAGGTACGCCTTATCGGATAATAGACAATGCTACACCCGCTATAAGCCTACGCACCTGACTTTGCACCGCCGATCCGTTGGACATCATTCGCGATAAAGATTTTATTGCCAATGAAGCCTCTGGCATACATAATCGACGTGGCTCGTAAAATCGAGCTTATCGTCGATCATCACGCCCAGATGCTTTAAAGACCTCACGGAGCTCACTGTGCAGGTCCCTACGTTTATCCTCGCATGCTGCAACGCATGGTGGTTATGCACCACAACAACCTCAGTCTTGTGATGTGCTAACGCCAACCTCCTTGAGTTGAGCCATTCTTCGACTCTGCTAATCGCGTACGAAGCTTTCAATTCAACTTCGTCGAGAGTGTTGCCTGTGACCTCTAGCATTACATCATCCGCAAAGCCTTCTATTTTCACACCAGCCTTGAGATTTCCATCATACATGATATTCCACAGAACCGGTCCGAGGATCGATCCCTGTGGAACACCTGCTGACACTTCAATCGATTGCTGGCCAGTGTCGACTAATAAAATCCTGTTCTAAAAATAGTTTTTCAGAATCCTGCACAGATAATCCGGGACTCTGGAAAGCGATGCAGGGAATCAGCTATAGCTGCCCAGCTAGCGTTATTATATGCATTCTTTACATCTAGTGTAATCAATGCACAGTATTTTATACCTCTCCTATTCAAACCACGCGCTATCTTAGCCGTTTCCATTACCGACCGAATTGCTTCGATGGTAGAACGGCCTTTACGGAACCCATACTGGTTGCTTGAAGCCACCAGCACACTCCTTATAGTAGTCAATCTATTCAGGATCACACTCTCTAACAACTTACCAGTTGTGTGGAGTAGGCAAATTGGTATGTATGCCAAAGGTTCTCCCGGGGATTTCTCAGGCTTTGGCAATAGCACCAACCTTTGCCGTTTCCAACGATCTGGGAAATTTCCTTCGTCCAGGCAACGTTGGAGGCAGCTCCTGAACATATCTGGAGCGGCAAGAATCGCGTGCTTAAGGACCAGGTTAGGAATACAATCCAGCCCTGGTGTCTTGTTTAGCTTAAGTTTTCTTGCAACGGCGATAAGCTCATCGTTAGTCACTAGCGGTACCACGTACACTGACTCGTACGGTGTGGCAGTTATGCGAAGATCAGCTATCGTGCTCGTCCACCAGTGCACCGGTTGCCGGTTGGCATAGTCCTCCTGGGCATTGTTACGTCACATGTTCGTGTTAGGACATCGGATAACTCATCACCACTAAGGCCTAGAGTCCGATTTTCCCACCGTAGTGATTCTTCCATCAGCTCTGGGTTGAACTGCGAGGTACGCCATCCTAGATCAGCTTTACTGACCCGCCTTGTGGTTCTGTTGGGGGTATAGCTGACCATTAAACGTATTTCCTGATGGTCATTCCGCGCTGCAGAAGGCCACATCGATGCATAACTCGCCATTCGGTCCTCTGAACGTTGACGCTTGGCCCTCGTTCAGCAGGACTACGTTCAGTACTGCTAGAGACTCTAGCAGGATACGACCTCTAGCGTTAGTGAACCGAGAGGCCCAATCCACTGCCCACGCGTTAAAGTCACCTGCTACAACTAATGGTTTAAGACCAGTTAGTCTCGCTACAAGATTATGTAACACCCTAGTATACTGCTCTATGCTCCATCTTGGAGGACAGTAGCAGCTGCAAAAGTAAACTCCGTTTACCTTTGCTATAACAAAACCCTCATCATCAGGAGATGACACTATCTTCTGGATGGGGTACCTATGATGGGGTCACTATTCCGGATTTATCAGCAACCCAACTGATATGTTTAGCAAGGATGCGGTACGGATCGGACAGCAAGGCAACATCAGTCTAATTCTCGTGTACCGACTGTTGTAGCAGCGCTTGCGCTGCCTCGCAGTGGTTAAGATTTAGCTGGGCTACTTGCATGACCGAGCTTGTCTGAAGGCCGGACATGCCTGCCCACTGGATGGGTGTTTGTTGTTTGTGCCAGGACCACAGTTCAAACACCTCTGTGAGGCCTGGCAGGTGTGAGTCTTGTGACCTTCAGCTCCACACCTCCGGGAAAGCCGGAAGGCTTTGGGCCTTGGCTTGGGACTTGGGCTATTCCTTTATTTGGAAAGCTTCGCAAAAAAAATCGTATGAACTTTTATTGGGCGGATGCATGCAAGCCCTGGGCTAATAATATATGGAGATAGTTATCGCCTGTTAACGTTTATGTAGGAAAAATTTGCCAGCTTCTTTCAATTTCGACCGTAGTTGGTGATTTCATACGTAGAACAGGAATGTATTTTTTTAATGTAGAATACGTCTTTGTTTTCGATGTTTTTTAAACAGTCTTGTTTCTGAAATTGGTAAATAAAATTATTGATGACGTTGCCAAAAGAAAAAAAAACTCTTATTGATCTACCTAGTGATGTGGTGCTTTTCTCGTGCAATGGATATACTAAAAAATGTGCGTGACTCTGCCTAATGATTCGTTGTTTGAATTCCACTAGTAACGGAGTTATATCTATAGTTTCAGTAACTTAGACTAAATGATAACAAAATTCCAATTATTTAGTTAAAGTTACTGCAACTAGCGCTCTAACTCCGTTATTAGTTGAATTCTAATAACGAAACATTAAACAAAGAATTCTGAAGAAAACCTTCGCACTAGAAGTCCACCATACAACATATTTTGAAATTCAGCTTCTGGAATGTGTTATTGACAAACTACTAAATGATCGAACGCAAAATACTGAATGATCGTTAACATCCTTGAGCACAATTGCATTGCAGGTCCTCATCGTCGATAATGGTTCTTATGGTTCTTCTTATTGTTATTGTACAACAAAAACTATTAGATGGTGATGGTAATTTTCTCGTACATCAGAGACGACAATGTATGATTAGTCAACCTGCGCTCTTGTTTCCACAATCGACTGAGTGTTCACTGTTCAGCCACAATTTTTGTGGAACCTATTGTCACAGCCAAGAACGATAGAACCGCGCTAAGAAGTAAAGGCAATTAGAAAGGAAGTAAAAAAGAAGAAGGACATAGGTTATGTGACGAGCACCAATTTTCGAAAAAAAAAAAATAAAGCTACAGATTAGTGAATGTAAATAAACACATTTGATTTATATTCGTAAGGGGTAATGACTTTAAATATTAAACATGTTCAAGTAGCAAATAAATAATCAGCCCACGTTGACTTGAAATGAAAAATTACATTTCACCGCTGTTCAACCTTTATGTGTTCGACCGAACGCTCGATCTTTTCCGCCCCATGTTATTTAAATATAAATTCACCAGTTACGATTCCTATCGAATGTAAGAAAGTTAAACTGCCTACTCAAATAGCTGCACTGTTTTAGTGAATTATCCCTATTATCAGAAAAAAAACTCATGGTTATTACATTATCCGCTCCTACGCGCCTCCCCCAAGCTGCTGTCGGAACTGTAGTTAATCAAACAGTTTATAATGGCAATGTTTTTCCACCGGTCATTTATACCTCTAAACAAATCCGGTAGTATTTAGCGACCAGCGCGCCAGATTCATGCGCCCTCGTATTTGTGAATGCCTACCATGTGTAAACGCCGCTTGTGGAGGAAAATGCACAGACGTTTTTCAGAAAATCTGAATGAGATCAAGTTCGAAAACGGTGTAAAGCAAAAAAGGAGAAAAATCTTTCGGTTGGGGAGTATAGGTGGGGAACACGTTTTCACATGCGCGTGTCTCTCAATTGAGGAAAACTCATGAAGTGAGTCGCCTGTATGTGTTGTATTGGATTTGATTGCGTAGGGAGTACATAACTACGTATCTATATAAAGTAGATTTTATAACATTCGCAAAATACTCATATCGCTCTGTTATTGGAAAGGAACATAGGCGTGCGTTCATTTGTTATAGGAACCAGTTACAGTCATTGGTTTATTCGAGAGTAGTATGGAGAAAATGTACATTGTTAAAAAAGTTAAGACTTTAGGGCCCTCCTTAGTCGTGCGGAAAGATGCGCGGAAGAAGGAAGACCATGCTGATGGTGGCTGGGTTCGATTCCCGGTGCCGGTCTACACAATTTTCGGATTGGAAATTGGCTGACAATAAAATGACAAAAATGACTTTTTACGAAGTTAGTTGGAATTGAAAAATGTCTCGACTTCCTTGGCCATAAAAGTATCATCGTGTTAGCCTCATGATATACAAATTCAGAAATGATAATTTTGATTAGAAACCTCGCAGTTAATAACTGTGGAAGTGCTGCTTGATGAACACTAAACTGCGAGGCGGCAATGTCCCAGTGGGGGATGTAATGCCAATGAAGAAGAAGTAGAAGAAGACTTGTTGTCAGAATAGTTAACAAAATAATTTTAGATGTATTTTTTTCACTTTACAAGTACAAAAAAAGTTCTGAATAATACTTTGTTTGAACTTGAGCATAGGCACACTGTTACAAAAACAAAACAAAGTAAAACGTCAAACTGTTCAAAGCGTCCAATCAGGTTCACACGAACTTCTTATAAACTTTAAAGTCCGTATTCAAACTTCATACGAACTTTTTGTGAACTTTCGAATTCAGAATCACCTTGGTATAATCTTTTTATGTCATAAAGTTCACATTTAGTGCCACCTCGACATAATACAGTAATATCCCGATTTTATCACCCACGTTGAATTTTGGTGTGATAAAACAGAGCATGTAAGAAAATCGGAAATTAATTTCACAAATATTAATCAGTTTGTGCCTTGGAAAATGATTTTTACATAATCTTACATAAACGTAGAAGTCATTCATAATATACCACAGACGGTGAAAGTTGTTTTATGAAAATCATTGTGGTTTGCGGTTTTATATACGTAAATAACAAGAAAAACTAAAATTTTCAAAAAAAATTGGGTAGACAAAACCGGGTCGAAAACATGATAAAATCGGGGAGTGATAAAATCGGGTCAACACTGTATTAACTTTCTAGTTCAAATTTTATCATGGTGAACTTTGAGTGTCAGATATGAAATCAATTCATGAAGTAAAATTTTGCCACTTCACACGTCAGTAGTGGTACGCATCCCGGATTATAAGAGGAGGACTAGAGTTCAATACTTGTGGTAGGCGCATCATCACATGGAGTCTCGCATCCTAAATAAGAACAGCTTATACGTTCTAGCGAATATTAATTGAAATAAAATTGAAAATAGTTTTAGCAGTATTCATCACCTGGTGGTTTTATTTTATTTTGTAAAGGTTCTTTGTTCAGCTGAATAGCATGCTATACAGGACTCTCACAAAACTTGTTATGAACAATCTGCAAACTGTTAGAACTTGAGAATAACGTAATGTGAACTTTTTTGTCTTTATTAGTGAGACTTTCAGCCCAATGCTGGCTCGTCTCGTGGAGAAATGTGAACTTGAAAGTTCGGTTAACTACTTAAAAAGTGAGCTGAATAGAATTGACCTTTCCCGTCAAAAAAATGCCTTCTTCTTCTTCTTCTTTGTTGGCATTACATCCCCCACTCGGACATTGCCGCCTCGCAGCTTAGTGTTTCTAGAGGTTTCTAAGCCAAGGTACCATTTCTGCATTCGTATATCATGAGGCTAACACGATGATGCTTTTATGCATAGGGAAGTCGAGACAATTTCCAATCCGAAAATTGTCTACACCGGCACCAGGAATCGAACCCAGCCACCCTCAGCATGGTCTTGCTTTGTAGTCGCGCATCTTACCGCTAGGCTAAGGAGGGCCCCGTCAAAAAATGTATCTCACATTATTGTCTCAGTCGATTCTTTGGCTTATTTAAAGTCAAGTTTATCGAAGAACCCATATTGTTTAAAGCCTCTATTTTATAAATCGAAAACAAAAACCGAAAAGTGCTGCACGTGTGAGCCGGCCTGAAAAATTCACCAGATGTTCGTTCAAAATTAGGCAAATGTTAGGCCAAACTTGAAAGACAGCTTTTTTTAGATTCTTTGTTATCAAGTAAAAAAATACTTAGAGGCGTCAAAAAATATGGGTTCTTTGGGAAAGTTGACCTGAAATAAAATAAAGATTCGATTCAGCGAATTTTTTTTTTACGGGAAAGGTCAATTCTATTCAGCACACTCAGATGCGCTCGGCATTTTTTGATTCTTTTGCCGAGATCCGCACAGCCGAGCGCTCGGTTCATGAATTTCTGCCAATATCTCAGCTGAAAAAGTAATTTGTTTACTGCGGCACTCAAAGGAGCCGCCGTAATTATATACCCATTCAGCCGTTATATCAGCAAACGAACTTAAACCAAGATTTGCACAGCCGAGATCGGTAGAAAAATTTAAGTGTGAGGATCCCTCTTGGAGCTTGAGCTTGATTGACTGCTCGTAGTTGCTACTCCATTATGACCAGATCAGCTGTTCTTGCACAGGGAACCAACAGATGTTTGCTTGGGACTAGCACACATCTTCAATGTACAAGTACTGGTGATCTCATTTGTTAGGTCATACTGGCGCCTGCCACGTCAGAATGCAAGTCAATGTAGGGAAGAGGGAGGAAATGATGATGCAATCACTCGCCCACTGCAAGCCGAATATACCTCTGCACTTGCCACGAGTTCATGCGGAATTTGTTGGAATTTCTGGGTTAGGTTGGAGAGGCAGAGGTCCGTCTTGGTTAACGAGCTACCAATGTGATAGCTGGAGAAGGTAACTGATGGAATTTCTAATTGGATGTAGAGAAACGAGCTCTACAGTTCATTTCTAATTCTAGCAGATTACTGTTAGAATACTCAAGTTGAAGGTATAGGAATAGTAATGGAAACGGTATGGAAGTCCATTTCCAGTTCTAGCGATTGCTAGAACATGAGAAATAAATAGAAAGATATAAAGTAGGAGAATGGAACGGACCTGGGATTGAACACACGACCTCCTGCGGATGAGGCAGAAGCAGTAGCCATATGACTACTAAGCCCGCTTCGAAAAAAGAGAGATCTCGCACTGAACTGATTAATTTTAATACCGGCCGCGCAATGCAGAACACAATATTTCGTCCAACCACGCGATCGTTCTGCTGTCCGAAACAAGAGAGATCATGCACTGAACTGATTAATTTTGTTACCGGCCGCGCAATGCAGAACACAATAATTCGGCCGACCGCGCGATCGTTCTGCTGTCCGAAACAAGAGAGATCACGCACTGAACTCAAGTGTGAGGATCCCTCTTGGAGCTGATTAAGCCAGAAATGTACTGTTATCCGAACTTTTGCTTGCTTGGGTATGGACACCTGATTTTTTTTCGTTGATGACAGTATGTTCATAATATTCGTATTTAGTGTCAATTTTTATTAATTATCCTAATTTTCACTCAAATTTCGAAAGTTAATTTATTTTATTTTCAAAATTTACGTAAATGCTGCCTAGTATGCCCTTCGCCACATTCGAAAAAAATGTCAGCTCAATTTTGAGATATAAGCATTTAAGACCGCATAGTTCATAGATCACAATAGTACATAACTTTTAAATGACAAGAGACTTACGAAAATGTAATGTTTAATGCATCATTACGTGCTTCATAGTTCTTCTGAAGACCACAATCTCGTTAAATTGAAAACAAAATAGTTATAGTATGATAAGTGTTTTTTTGAACGCCACCCCAAAGGGTCGTTCAACAATTAAGTCACAGGTTTTAGGGGGGGAGGAGGTCTAATATTTTGTGACAGTACGTATTCTAGGTATACAAAAAAGCGTGACAGAAAGGGGACCGTAGAAATCTAAAAAAATAGTAGACGTCATAGTTGAATCACCCCCAATCAGAAGTTTTGAATTTGATTTAGAAAGCTAAAGTGCCAGATAAATGATATCTTTGGCAATATTTTTCAAA